>NC_052499.1:25973786-26007723 GCF_016617805.1 Bactrocera tryoni
TCCCACACATCAAGAAAATAATGCGTGGTCCACGATTTTCGTCGCCAGAAGATGCTGTTGAAGCATTCAAAAACCATGTTTTGGAGGTGTCTCAGTCGGAGTGGAAAAAGTGCTTCGAAAATTGGTTTGAGCGCACGCAAAAGTGTATAAATCTTGATGGAGAATATTTTGAAAAACAATAAAACCATTTTTGTTGATAAATATTCCTATTTTCATTATTAGGCCAGAAATATATATCGCAGCCCTCGTACTCAAATGATAAATGCAAACGCAAATTTCTTATTTTCTTGGAGTTTAAAAACATAAGGTTTAAAAGAAGTTACAATAGTCCTTTGAAAACAAAATCAAGGAGTTACAAAAGCGTTTTTTTTTCTCACCAAGAGAAATCGTAGCTCAATTGCGCATGTGTCAGAAGACATGTGAGCGGACCACAAGTAATGTCCGTTTCTTGAAATATCTCATATAGTTTGTTCGATTCGCTACTCTCCAACAGTTGCCGGGTCGAAAACAGCTCTTCTTTTATATGGCAACTACCATCTGTTGAATAATAAATTAAAATTTTTTCAAAAACGGATTTTTTTTAAATGAGACAAAGTTTTCAGTCTTTTCGGCAGTAATTAATGCTCTGGAACTAGAACATTTTGGTACCTAGTAACGATAAATATCGTGACCTGTGCAATTATAACAAGCGAATTGGAGTGCTGAGTATGAGATATCAAAATATTGAGAGTGAAAGTGATTTTCGTTGTCAGTATGTATGCGTGCATGTATGTATATATTTTTTCATGAATATTGTATATATTGTATAATATGTATCTACTCTTTCCTTAGTTACAAATGCAATATAGTGGATGGCATATGCGTGGTGTCTCTGAAATATCCTGGTAGTGAATCATTAGTCTTGGTGGGAATTATACATTACTATCTGAAATCGAACAAGATAAAAAACATCAGAGTTAAAAGCTTTCTAACGAGAAAGAGGATGACAACCCCTAGAACACGTGCAAAATATCGCTGTCTGTTAAATAAAATTCTATGTAAACAAGTAAGGAAGGGCTAAGTTCGGGTGTCACCGAACATTTTATACTCTCGCATGATAAAGTGATAATCGAGATTTCATTATACGTCATTTACATATTTTTCAAATACCGTATTTTTGTAGAGTTTTATTCCGCTATCATCATTGGTTCCTAATGTATTTACTCGTATTATACAGAAAAGGCACCAAATGGAATTCAAAATAGCGTTATATTGGAAGAAGGCGTGGTTGTGAACCGATTTCACCCATATTTTGTACATGTCATCAGGGTTTTAAAAAAATATTATATACCGAATCTCATTGCAATTGACGCCACGCCAATTTTCAATTTTTAAAAAAAGCTTCGGTGCAGCTTCCTTCTGCAATTTCTTTCGTAAAATTTAGTGTTTCTGACGTTTTTTGTTAGTCCGTTAAAGCACTTTTAGTGATTTTCAACATAACCTTTATATGGGAGGTGGGCGTGGTTATTATCCGATTTCTTCCATTTTTGAACTGTATATGGAAATGCCTGAAGAAAACGACTCTATAGAGTTTGGTTGACATAGCTATAGTAGTTTCCGAGATATGTACAAAAAACTTAGTAGGGGCGGGGCCACCCCACTTTTCCAAAAAAATTACGTCCAAATATGCCCCTTTCCTAATGCGATCTTTTGTGCCAAATTTCACTTTAATATCTTTATTTGTGGCTTAATTATGACACTTTATAGGTTTTCGGTTTCCGCCATTTTGTGGGCGTGGCAGTTGGCCGATTTTGCTCGAACTTAACCTTCTTATGGAGCCAAGGAATACGTGTACCAAGTTTCATCATGATATCTCAATTTTTACTCAAGTTACAGCTTGCACGGACGGACGGACGGACAGACGGACGGACAGACGGACAGACAGACATCCGGATTTCGACTCTACTCGTCACCCTGATCACTTTGGTATATATAACCCTATATCTGACTCTTTTAGTTTTAGGACTTACAAACAACCGTTATGTGAACAAAACTATAATACTCTCCTTAGCAACATTGTTGCGAGAGTATAAAAATATATGCTATCTAATCAAATGGATAGTTTGGTAGTCCATACTAGTTGCGAAGTAGTCGATAACTAGTTGTTTTGAATATTGGTAACATTATGTGATAATGTAATACATTAAAATGCTGTATACATACTTATATGTATTTTACTGTCGGCTTCTGCACAGTTAATGATATTAAAAGGTTCGCGTTGCTTTTTCAAATCTATCTAGTCTATATTTACATAAAAAAATAACTTAAAAACTTTCTGTGCCATTATCTTAAAATGATAAATTTTGCAAATATACATACACACAAACATATATGTATGTATGTAAATACATACTTGTATATTATGGTATATAAAGTCTATATGGAAGCCATGGACCTGCATAGTTCAAAGATAAGAATAAACTCCAGACAGCTTCTACTCAGTCGAAAAAAGTAAAATACGAAATTAAGCATTTTAAATTGAAATAAGCGAAAATGAAACAAAATCTCGGATTTTTTTTTATCATATCATCCAATTTTCATCTGTAAATAAAGAGCGCCACCTAGCTAAAATCTGTTGACATATTTGCAACTGTGGGTGTGTGCGTGTTCGTTTCCACATGTACATGTGTTAATTTGTTTACTCACAAGTGAAGTTGCCGCAAGTACAAAAATAAACAAGAGATAATATGAAATTAAACAGGCAGTACTACACATGCTCTCATTAACATACGAAATGGGCGTAAAAAATGCATGCCACGCTTAACCCAGTAGGCAGAAGCAAAGGTTAGTGTTGCCGTAAAAAGTGAGAGTTTCTTAATGATTTATTAGACGGTTTTTATCATAACTTAAGTTTAAACACTAAACAAATGTTCATCGAATATTATATTTATCAAGAACTTATAAAAGAAGATAGGAAAGATAGAATTAAAAATTTAAATGAACAACTATTTCGAAGTGTAGGAGATTGCAGAAGCAAGAGTATACCTGTGGGCAAAGAATTTTGAATTTTAAAAAATCGTATAAAAAAAATTAATGAAATCGAATCATAATCTCATTATATTCTCGTATAATGGTACTGTTAAAAACTGCTAAAGCACATTAGTTTAACGACCGATATAGTGTTAAACAGCTTCATAAAGGTCGGGCTCAAAATTGTACAAAGTGAAAGTGAAATCCCATATCGCGGAACCTGCTCAACCAATTTCAACCAAATTCGGTACATGATATTCTACTGAGATTCTTATGTCACAGTGTAAAACTGGGAGAAAACGGACCACAACTACGCCTACTTCTCTGAAGACACAATTTTAAAGTTCTTCTTGATTCTTTCACTTTCTCGTACACAAATCAAAAAGTAATTAATATAACAAGATACAACTTTGAACGTATAGTGTCTTGGAAGTATGGCAAAAATTGTTCAAATCGAATCACAACTGCTCAAGCGACTAGGTACCGAATATGCGGACCTACAGTTGATTTTTGACGTAAAATATCGATCATTGTGTGAGATATATAATTGAAATGCAGAGAAAATGGGTTGGATCAGATCAATACTTCTTTTAACCTTCATTGACTGTGACTTTATTGCGCATATATCGTCCAACAGGTGAGTTATCTCAATTAAAATGTGACAGCGCATATTATTTATCATTTACGAACCCAAAAATCTTGACTTGATTACCCTTCTCACATAGCCAACTTAATTTAGTACATTAAAATTAAAATTGAAAATCCAGTTTTTGCCTTTCGCATAGCCGACTAATCGATTAACGATAGGCCCTATTAACGATCAGCTATTGTACTGGCCTGTGTTCTTTATTTATTAGTATTTTTTCTAATAATTAAAATTCATCAACTGATTGTAAAACACCGAATTTACAGCCTGGACATCAACCCGCAGAGTTGCATTCGAGTTTCAACTCGACTTCAGTTCGATAAAGAATTAATGTAGTAAATTAAGATTTTAATTTTGTTTGGTTAATCGATCTAAATTAGAGCTTTAATTGAGCAAAGGCCGGTTTATTGATCATTCAGCCCCTATGCGAAAAGGCTATAACGCCCGATTAATTTATTTTACTAACAAAACTAGAGTTTCAACAAGGTAAACAAACATAGTAGATTTAAACCTATTAAAAAAGGAAGAAAAATAGCATAAATGAAATAAAAATTAATTTAAGGACGAACTGTGGTCGGGAAGAGAAAAAGGGATTCGTGGTTGAACTGTTAATGGCCATAATTGGTTAACCTCGATTTCCGGTAAACTACGTGACCAATAGAAAACAGTTGAATGTTAAAGGTTTGAAAGGATCTACAACCTTTTTGCACTTCTTTCACATAGCCTTAAGGGGGTATTCTGGTCTATACGTTTCTTCTTTTCGCTAGGCCAGGTCCTTCTCCACTTGGTCCTTCCAACGGAGTGGAGCCCTTCCTCTTCCTCTGCTTCCCCCGGCTGGTACTGCGTCGAATACTTTCAGAGCTGGAGTGTTTTCGTCCATCCGGACATCATGACCTAGCCAGCGTAGCCGCTGTCTTTTAATTCGCTGAACTATGTCGATGTCGTCGTATATCTCGTACAGCTCATCGTTCCATCGAATGCGGTATTCGCCGTGGCTAACGCGCAAAGGACCATAAATCTTTCACAGAACTTTTCTCTCGAAAACTCGCAACGTCGACTCATCCGTTGTTGACATCGTCCAAGACTCTGCACCATATAGCAGGGCGGGAATTATGAGTGACTTATAAAGTTTGGTTTTTGTTTGTCGAGAGAGGACTTTGCATCTCAATTGCCTACTCAGTCCGAAGTAACACCTGTTGGCAAGAGTTATTCTGCGTTGGATTTCTATGATATCAATATCATCGGCATACGCCAGCAGCTGTACACTCTGATAAGGTCCAATCAGTTTGTTGACGGTGGTCTTTAATATTTCACACAATACGCTCGATAGAACCTTATATGCGATGTTGAGGAGGCTAATCCCACGGTAGTTGGCGCAGATTGTGGGGTCTCCTTTTTTATGGATTGGGCATAGCACACTTAAATTCCAATCGTTAGGCATGCTTTCGTCCGACCATATTTTACAAAGAAGCTGATGCAAGATTATTATTCTAGAATAATGTCGCAATGGCCGGAACTACGAAAAAGTGGGAAACAATTTTTTTCACGAAATGGCGACTGCCTAAAAAAAAAGATTTTTTGGATCACTTTTTCTGACTATTTCGAATTTTTTAAAAATAATAAAAATAAAAATTTGGGGATGGGGCTAGTTCCAACCATAGACAAGCCTATAAAGAAGACTCTATAAAAATTTCAAGTAAATCGGTCCAGTAGAACCTGAGAAATCATGGGTATCGTTCCGAAAAAGTCAGTTTTGACTTTTTTTGAATCCTTCCAAAGGCATATTTTTGAAAGTCTACACTTTCAAGATATGCAAAAAAAAAATAGATTTTTTTTAAAATCCTAGACAAGAACACCCCCTTAAAATATATGTGAAAAATTCAAATAAAGAAGTTTTCGGATATTTTATTTATATTTTCTTTTATTTTTGTTATATAGTATTACATTTCTTTTCCAATGGATTTAATCCCACGTTTGTTTTTTTTTCTGCTTTAAAAAATTTTCTACATGGCCCATAATTATCCACTATACATATAAGGTACACTATCCATACAGTATTCACTATGTGCTATTTGAACACACTACTTAGAAGCTTATTATTCGCTATCTTAATATGCATTACAATAGGGATTTAGATATTTTATTACTCACCCATAAATCTGATGCGAAATTCATCATAACCCAGTAGTTGAACGGGCTGCTCGTCGTATGCCGGTTCACAAATAATCTCGTAGTCGTAGGGGTCATGCCAATCCATTTTTATTTTATTGGGGATTTTCTTTAAAGCACTTAGAATATTTTGTATTTATTTTTATCAATTTGATTTAATAAATAATTTTGTTTACGTTTTTATGTGTGCACCTTTTTAAACTATTTTCATGTAATAAAAAACAATACAATCTATCACAATAAAACACTTTTTGATTAAAAATTGCATGCAGCGCCCAAAAGTAGGCAATATACTTCTTTTTGCATTTCATTCTTTTGAGCTTTTGAGCTTTCGCGTTAATAATTTAATTACACATAATCCTACACGATTTTAACACTAATAAAAATATTTATCACGCCACACTTGAATTAAACTTAAGTGCTCTGCAGCAGCTTTAAATTCATTATCATTACCGAAATAAAGGTAAAGTAGGAGTACCGTAAAAAGGTAACTACAATCTGAAGTTGAGTTGTAATTTTTTATTTTATATTTAATTATTCTGCATTAATTCACACTTTTCAAATAATTTCTCCTTTTTTCACATATTTTACCAAATAATAATAATAACATTGCATTAAATGAAGCATACCTTTAGGATTCAACGTTTTTACCTTCTATGTTATAAACATATGTACATACATATATATATATATATATTCGTATTGCGTTGCAATTTGTATATTATAAGAATTTAAACTAAGTAGTATTATATTTTATTTTTTTCGGTAATGGAATATGTACAGGAAACGAAATTGTTTCAACCCCAACATGGTCCGGAATTGAAATTTCGAGTATCACCCAATGATTTAAAATAAGAAAATTGGTTTTGGATTTTATCATCTCATTTTGGGGAAATTTTGAACTTGTTACTTCGAAAATTGTTTAATTTTTAATAGAATGCAAATAAATAAAGATATTTCACACCACTGAATTTCTAATTATGAAAAATTATTTTTAACTATTCACACACAATTTATTTTTTCAAAAAATTCTTTTTTTTTTATTTAAATTTTTATTTAAAAGTTCACTCTTTATTAACTTTTTATTTAAAAATTTATTTTATTTTTGTTTTTGCAAAAATTTTTTTTTTGAATTCGCAATTTATGTCAAACAATTATATATTAATATTTAATATTTCTTCGCAATTAATTTTATATATTCTTATAAAAATATGAATGCCTTTTATATCTAGATCTCCAACTTTGCTCTCCACTTAAAATCTATTTCCACAAAAAACAAGGCAAACAAAAAACCGAAAAAACGCGAGCAAAACGCGTCGCGCTGACACTTCTCTCTCTTGCAATGTACGCCTCTCAACTGATTAGAGATGCTCCAACTAACCGAGCACTAATTATTACGCCACCGTTTTGTAAAAAAAAAGCGAAATCCAACTTATAATTATTATTTTTTCATTTATTGCTTTTCATTTAATTTGTTGTTGCTCGTCTTTATTTGCATTTTGCACGCTTTCCTTATCGCTAACACTAGAGGCGCTCACGCAGCGATAGTTTCAACAACTCAATATGACAACGACTCCAACACTTGAGCACCTAATTATGCCAATACTCGTGTCTATTTAAGCGCCAAGTGGCAGTTGACAATTTATTCGCATTCCCACATTTTCTGGCACTCGACACTTCGTGGTGCTGAAGTACCGATCCATTTCAGTTGTAGAATTTACTTGAAAAGCCCTTTAGCAGTTGCAGCCTCCCTGAAATGTCATTCGCGTCCCGTCTACTCAGCACTACTTCCAGCAATGCTCCAGCACTTCTAAGTCATTT
Organism: Bactrocera tryoni; assembly: GCF_016617805.1. Classification (NCBI taxonomy): domain Eukaryota; kingdom Metazoa; phylum Arthropoda; class Insecta; order Diptera; family Tephritidae; genus Bactrocera; species Bactrocera tryoni. The sequence continues at coordinate 25,981,432 of NC_052499.1, forward strand.
GTAGTCACAAATTAAGGCATTTTCATTATTTTAATTATTCATTTGGTGTTTTGTTTTGTTTTTGGGTCCGCAGTATTTTGCTATTTACACTATAATCTCTTAAATGAACACAAATGGTATGGAAAACAACAAAAATGAAGCTTCGTTAATCGCTCTGACATGACTATCTTATCGCTAAATTTTTGAGTAATTTCTGTGCTGTAGATTTTTAATGAAAATTTCGCAAAAGGGTGTTCAAAGGCGAGTATGTTTAATTAAATTTTAACATGAACAATTATTTGCTAAATTTTTATGAACTTGATTGATCCTTTCTTTAAAGAGAAAAGCCTGACGAAACATATGATGGGAATCGCCATCTTCCATACGTCTTATTATAAATAATTTTAGTTCCTATAAAAAAAAATCGTATTTATCTGATGCCAATGAAAGGCGGTTTTGACTAGCCGTTAAGATTACCATACTTGACAGCTCCTGATTTTATTGTACGGTAGTAATTTTCGAAGGAGGATGGAGTCATGTGTAGAAGTTCACGCAAGTGAGGAAAGTTCTCTGATCGCCATTCACTTGGGAGTGGCCAGAAACGATTCTTTTACACGTGGCCCAAGCAGCTCACTACTTCCGGTCTTTGACCAAGTATCCTCTGGGTAGCTTAAGAACATCCGTTCGAAAGCGAGCTGAAGTGAGAAGGCGAAACATTCCCTACATAGGGTTGTGCGCTGGGTTTGGGACCCGCCACGTAAAAAAACACCCCCAGTGAAGAGCTATAACCAGCCTCGGATGAGAGACCTCCCTTTTGATGACGACCATGGCAAACGAAATAAGGACTACGATTTGAGGGCATGCACCTGGAATGTCCGGACCCTTAATTGGGAAGGTGCCGCTGCCCAGCTGGTTGATGTCCTCGTAAAAACAAAGGCTGACATCATCGCCGTCCAAGAAATGCGATGGACGGGACAAGGACAGAGACGAGTAGGTCCTTGTGACATTTACTACAGTGGCCATATAAAGGAGCGCAAGTTTGGTGTAGGATTCGTGGTGGGAGAGAGACTCCGTCGCCGAGTACTATCATTCACTGCGGTGAATGAACGTCTAGCCACAATCCGCAACAAAGCGAGGTTCTTCAACATATCGCTGATTTGCGCCCACGCCCCGACGGAAGAGAAGAACGATGTGACCAAAGATGCCTTTTATGAGTGCTTGGAGCGCACTTATGAAGGCTGCCCCCGCCACGATGTCAGAATCGTGCTTGGCGACTTTAACGCCAGGGTGGGCAAAGAAGGTGTCTTTGGCACTACGGTCGGTAAATTCGGCCTCCACGACGAAACATCCCCTAATGGGTTGAGGCTGATTGACTTCGCCGGGGCCCGAAATATGGTTATCTGTAGTACTAAATTCCAGCATAAGAAGCTTCATCAAGCTACCTGGCTGTCTCCGGATCGAAAAACTACCAACCAGATCGATCATGTTGTGATAGACGGAATACACGTCTCCAGTGTTTTAGATGTGCGTACGCTCCGAGGCCCTAACATCGACTCGGACCACTATCTTGTTGCAGCTACGATTCGCACCCGCCTCTGTGCAGCAAAAAACGCGCGCCACCAAACACAAGGAAGGTTCGACGTCGAGAAGCTGCAATCACAACAGACAGCCGAACGATTTTCTACTCGGCTTGCACTCCTGCTCTCTGAGAGCACTCGTCAACAACTCGGTATAAGGGAACTGTGGGACGGCATTTCAAACTCCTTACGTACAGCTGCAGCCGAAACCTTTGGTTTTCGGAAAGTGCAAAAGAACAGCTGGTACGACGAGGAGTGCCGTGTCGCAGCGGAGAGAAAACAGGCTGCCTACCTCGCAACGTTACGATCGACCACTACACGTGCGGGATGGGATAGATACCGAGAATTGAAGAGGGAAGCGAGACGACATTTGTAGACAGAAGAAGAAAGAGGCTGAAATGCGTGAGTACGAAGAGCTTGATAAGCTGGCCGACAGGGGTAATGCTCGAAAATTCTACGAAAAAATGCGGCGGCTTACGGAAGGTTTCAAGACCGGAGCGTATTCTTGTAGAACCCCCAAAGGTGATCTAGTCACTGATGCCCAGAGCATACTTAAATTATGGAGGGAACACTTCTCCAGCCTGCTGAATGGCAGTGAACGCACAACACCAAGAGAAGGAGAACCCGATTCCCCAATCGATGACGATGGAGCAGACGTTCCATTACCCGACCATGAAGAAGTTCGAATAGCAATTGCCCGCCTGAAGAACAACAAAGCGGCAGGGGCCGACGGATTGCCGACCGAGTTATTCAAACACGGCGCGAATAACTGGTAAGGAGCATGCATCAGCTTCTTTGTAAAATATGGTCGGACGAAAGCATGCCCAACGATTGGAATTTAAGTGTGCTATGCCCAATCCATAAAAAAGGAGACCCCACAATCTGCGCCAACTACCGTGGGATTAGCCTCCTCAACATCGCATATAAGGTTCTATCGAGCGTATTGTGTGAAAGATTAAAGCCCACCGTCAACAAACTGATTGGACCTTATCAGTGTGGCTTTACGTGGCTTGGCGTGAAAGGAGAATCGACATACACCACCTCTTCGTCGATTTCAAAGCTGATTCGACAGCACGAAAAGGAGTTGCCTTTATGCCGCGATGTCTGAATTTGGTATCCCCGGAAAACTAATACGGCTGTGTAAACTGACGTTGAGTAACACCAAAAGCTCCGTCAGGATCGGGAAGGACCTCTCCGAGCCGTTCGATAACAAACGAGGTTTCAGACAAGGCGATTCCCTATCGTGCGACTTTTTCAACCTGCTTTTGGAGAAAATAGTTCGAGCCGCAGAACTAAATAGAGAAGGTACCATCTTCTATAAGAGTGTACAGCTGTTGGCGTATGCCGATGATATTATTGATATCATCGGCCTCAACACCACGCCGTTAGTTCTGCTTTCTCCAGGCTGGACAAGAAGCACAGAAAATGGGTCTGGCAGTGAACGAGGGCAAGACGAAATATCTCCTGTCATCAAACAAACAGTCGTCGCACTCGCGACTTGGCACTCACGTCACTGTTGACAGTCATAACTTTGAAGTCGTAGATAATTTCGTCTATCTTGGAACCAGCGTAAACACCACCAACAATGTCAGCCTAGAAATCCAACGCAGGATAACTCTTGCCAACAGGTGCTACTTCGGACTGAGTAGGCAATTGAGAAGCAAAGTCCTCTCTCGACAAACAAAAATCAAACTCTATAAGTCACTCATAATTCCCGTCCTGCTGTATGGTGCAGAGTCTTGGACGATGTCAACAACGGATGAGTCGACGTTGCGAGTTTTCGAGAGAAAAGTTCTGCGAAAGATTTATGGTCCTTTGCGCGTTAGCCACGGCGATTACCGCATTCGATGGAACGATGAGCTGTACGAGATATACGACGACATCGACATAGTTCAGCGAATTAAAAGACAGCGGCTACGCTGGCTAGGTCATGTTGTCCGGATGGACGAAAACACTCCAGCTCTGAAAATATTCGACGCAGTACCCGCCGGGGGAAGCAGAGGAAGAGGAAGACCTCCACTCCGTTGGAAGGACCAAATGGAGAAGGACCTGGCTTCGCTTGGAATATCCAATTGGCGCCACGTAGCGAAAAGAAGAAACGACTGGCGCGCTGTTGTTAACTCGGCTATAATCGCTTAAGCGGTTTCTACGCCAATTAAGAAGAAGAAGTAATTTTCGGACAATATACGAACTTATGGCTAAAGTGCGATTTCAAGACAAAACTTATGTCAGCAAAAACATAATAATGAAGGCGGACAGTTGATAAGTTTTTTACTCAAAAAGAGTTGATATAAATTCTAAGCGGCCAATTATATGAAAAAACAGTTTCATATAAAAAGTAAGGCTCCATTTATAAAGTCATCCAATGTTTAAGAAGCGTCTTTAAAGATAGTGCACCCTAATGATTTAAACAGTTCGTTAAATACTACTGTTTTACAGCTTTGAGTTTATTGCCGCCGACAAACTCGCAGTAAGTAAATCGAAAGTATTTTATTTTCTAGAATTATGGTTTTATAAAAAAACCTTTAATAATTTTATACCCTGAACAGGGTATATTAAGTTTGTCACGAAGTTTGTAACACTCAAAAGGAATCGTCGAAGACCCTATAAAGTATATATAAATGATCAGTATGTCGAGCTGAGTCGATTTAGCCATGTCCGTCTGTCTGTCCATCCGTCTGTCCGTCCGTCTGTCCGTCTGTCTGTATATATACGAACTAGTCCCTCAGTTTTTAAGATATCGTTTTGAAATTTTGCAAACGTCATTTTCTCTTCAAGAAGCTACTCATTTGTCGGAACTGCCGATATCGGACCACTATAACATATAGCTGCCATACAAACTGAACGATCGGAATCAAATTCTTGTATGGAAAACTTTCACATTTGACAAGATATATTCACGAAATTTGGTATATGTTATTTTCTAAGGCAACAATATAATCTCCGAAGAAATTTTTCAGATCGGTTAACTATAGCATATAGCTTCCATACAAACTGAACACATAGTTACTAACAGAAATGCACCTGTGAAGGGTATTTAGCTTCGGTGCAACCGAAGTTAACGTTTTTTCTTGTTTTGTTAGGCGTTATCTTAACGCTATTTTGAAATATTTGCAGTGATATGTCATTAATATAAAGGGTTTCTCAATATGGTTGATGAAAGATTAAAAACTAATTTTTTATCTAAAGCTCACGTATGTGCTAAACACTTAGACGACGACAGGCGACAGGCCACATCTGTCATATATTAAAATACTCCCGAGATTATGGTAAGGCACAGCGTTAGACAACAGTACGACTTCAAGGCAGCAGATTTGCAGTTGCCGCTGTCCCCAAATTAAGCCATTTCTAATTTTGCTATCGATAATGGGTAGCTGTGGTGTGGTGCCAGTGTAATTTAAAACAAATTTATTTACTCTATTTTTTTGCTCTCAAAATTTCAATTCATTTTCAGCCGCTGTTTTGTTAAAATCTCCATTTAATGGGTTTTTCTATATTTCTAAGCAGTTTATAGTTATACTCAAAGTAAAATTTCTCTTTAAATAAGTTTTTAAATTTTATGTTTGCAGATTCATAGTTCTTCTGTCTGACCGGTTTTTTCCCAAGAATATAGATGAAGAGGTCATGCTAATTTTTGTGAGTTCCAAAATTCCATTCATTTATAAAATGTCAAACTGTCATAAGTGCTGAATCCGCTTTCAAGATAAACCGAATTACTACAATTTAAGAAATTTCATTACTGTTATTATCTAATCAGAATTTTCTTTTCTTTATCGGTACCATAGTGATAAATTTTTTTCTAAGCCTTAGAGTCTGCGGTTTTCCTTAATACAGATTCAAGGAGAGAAAGTCTCAGAGTCGAGAAATAGTTCTTGTTGTCTAATCTTCTAACCAGTAGATACAATGTCACGCACATCGGGAATAAAAGTACCGGGTTATTTGAGTAGTATGATATAAGATATAATTTATTAGGTATTTATATGTATTTTTACAAAGTTTATTTTGTTATCAATAACTTTTCCACTATTTTCCACATAAAACGAGCGTATGTAGATATCGCGCCGGATCGCTATTGACCAAAGCTTCCTGTAGCGCGCGGGACGGGTGTTGTCAGCGGAGAGTTGATGTTCGCAGTACTATATGTAACGAGTTGTTAGCGAATGTTGATCGTCGAATTATGAGGAGCGAATTATGTTGAACGGTGTAGACGCGGCGCTGTGTAGAAACAGGAATTGTGTCAACGAATGAATCTGCTTTCCCGTTGTCAATCCTTTTTGATGAGTGGGTAGGTAGGTAGGCAGGAGTGCCGCCCTATCGGGCTCAATTAACACTTGATGTGCCATTTGGATGCACTGTTCGTAGAACCTCCTGTATCTGCTATTACGTTTCACATTCTCTTTCAAACCATTTTAAGGTTTCGATGAAACTACTTATGTTCGATATGCTTTTAGTGGAAATCCATTCAAGGTTTGGTGCTATATGGATTCCAAGTGTTTTGTGTCGGATATGTGCTAGAGCTGGGCATTCGCAGAGAAAGTGGAAAATTGTTTCCTTGTTCCCTGCTACTCCGCAGCCACGGCAGATGTCGCTGTTGGGCATATCCATTTTGGATGCGTGTTCCCCAAATGGCCAGTGCCCTGTTGTAGTAGCTGTTACTCTGTCAATACTTTTTCTGGACCTAAGTATTTAGTAAGTCGTTGCCTCTTTTCTTGTCATATGTTGGCCATAATTGTTTAGTTATAATGCATTTTGTAATGTTTTGCCATCTGTTATTTGCTACTTGTTGAAATTGTCTATTGATCTCTCCTTTGATTGATCCTAGCGGACTTGGTATTATCTCCGCCTCGGATTCGTTGAGGAAAGCTCCTGCCTTTGCCAACTCGTCTGCTTTTTCGTTACCGAAAATGTTCCTGTGGCCGGGAACCCAGATCAAGTTTAGTTGGAGCTTGTCTTTTATTGCGCTTAGTGCTCTCTTGCAGTTGTGTACTGTGCTGGAGTTTGTCATGGGTGAAGACAAGGCCAGGAGCGCCGCCTGGCTATCCGTAAATATAGTTGCTTTGTTTATATTCCCGTGGTTTTCTAATAGAGCTTCGCAGGCTTTTTCTATGCCTAGTACTTCTGCTTGGAAGATGCTAGCCGAGTTCGGTAGACGTATAGAGAGAGATATGCCAAGATCAGAGGAGAATACCCCCGTGCCTACTCCACAGTCCATTTTGGACCCGTCGGTATAGACTGAGATGGTATCCTCCTCTTCTATTGAGCCTCTTCTCCATTCTCGTCTAGATGGTATCCTTACCTGGAAGTGTCTATTGAAATCCAGCTTTGGGAGAATGTAGTCTGATTTATTAATGGTGAGCTTGTTTAGGATTACACTATGTCCATAGTTCTGCTGGTTCCAACCTCCCAATTCTTTTATTCTTGTCGCCGCAATAGCTGCTGTTTTTTGAATAAAAATGTCCATTGGTAGTTGATGCAGGATCACGTTGAGCGCATCAGTCGGACATGACCTGATTGCCCCAGTAACACCCGCATATGCTGCTCTTGTATACCATTTAATTTTTTAATGTTGTATTGCTTGTTTAGCGCTGGCCACCATACCAGAGCTCCATATGTAAGTATAGGTCTTATGACCGCCGTATACATCCACATGACTATACTTGGTTTGAGGCCCCAATTCTTGTTGACGATTCTCTTACAAGTATAGTAAGCCATGTATGCTTTGTTTATTCTTTTTTCTATATTTATTTTCCAGGACAATTTGGTGTCAATCTCCACCCCCAAGTATTTAGCTGTGGGGGATAGAGTGAGTATTGTACCGTTTAGTACCGGAAGTTGAAACTGAGTGGGTAGGAGCACAGGTGTGGTGAGCTGCGTAAAGTGTCATCAGCTGTGGTGAATTGCGCTGTCGTATTAGGGTGCGCCAGTTTTTTTCCAGGTTGTGTGAGAGGGAGGCTTAACTCATTTAAACACTTGTGTTGATTCATTCCTTTTTGATAATTTATTTAATAACTATTTTGGTGTGTAGAGAAAAGTAGCATCTGCTCATATTATTCTCACTAAGACCATATAAAGAAAGCCAGTGTAGTTTGGAAAAAAATTTGAAAAAATTTGTTACAGAGCATCGAAGCGCCTTGAAAACTCCTTCACAGGCTTTGCACCGTTCTCTTTCTTCTCTCGTTCATTGTCTAACTTAAAAAATTGTTAGTTTAGTATAATAGAATATTGCAACTAACGGGTGATCCAAGTAGAGGTACTTTTTTCAATAGCCTTTTTTTGAGAGACCACGCCTGAGTCGTGTTAAGCTGTCATGTTATTTTTGTCCATGTTTGGAATTTCGAACTGTAGAGCTTAATCGAGTGGGTACAATCTTTTATAAGAGCGTACAGCTGCCGGTGTACGCCGATGATAATCATATCATTGACCTCAACATCCGCGGGACATGGCTCCCACGTGACTATTGAAAGTCAGAACTTCGAAGTCGTAGATAATTTCGTCTATCTTGGAACCATCAATAATACCAACAATATGGTCAGCTTCGAAACAACAGGTGCTACTTCGGACTGAGTAGGCAATTTAGAACGAAAATCCTCTCTCGACGAGCAAAGACCAAACACTATAAGTCACTCATTATTTCCGTCCTCGTATATTGTGTAGAGGCATGGACAATATCTGATGAGTCAGCGTTTCAAGTTTTTGAGAGATAGGTTCTATGAATAATGTAAAGTCCTTTGCGCATTGACAACGGCGAATGCCGCAGTCGATGGAACGATAAGCTATACGAGATATACGACGACATTGAGGCAGCGAATTAAAAGACAGCGGCTGCGCTGGATTGGTCATGTCCTCCGAATGGATGAAAACGGGGAACCGGGAAAGTAGAGGAAGAGGAAGACCTCCACTCCGTTGGAAAGACCATGTGGAGAAGAGTCTCGACTCGGTCATAACCACGTAAGCGGTGTCTACGCCAATAACGATGATTGTTTGGCATTTCATCATGGAAAGATTTGCGCCTGCACAACGTTTACAAATCTTCCATCTTTATTACGAAAATTTACGTTCTGCAAAAGATGTGTTTCGCTTGATTCGCTTAACTTTTCGTCAACATAATCGGCCTACTGAGCGAACTATTCGCAACACCACAACCCATCTTGAATGCTGGATGCATTCATTATTGGATAATTTTCGACGAAAAGACCAAGTCCAGCACGCATTGAAGAAAATATAGCAGATGTAGCTGAAAGAGTACACGAAGACTGTGGAGAGTCGATTCGGAGCCGTTCGCAGTAACTCGGATCGACGTATGAAACGATTTGGCGCATTCTACCTCGAGATTTTAAACTGAAGCCGTACAAAATACAGCTTGTGCAAGAACTGAAGTCCCCCAACTTTCCTAAGTGGCATTGTTTCGCTCTATGGGCTCTTGAAAAGATTTAAGAAGATCCAACGTTTTCATATATAAACAAGCAAAACTGCCACATTTGAGACGAAGAATGACCTGAAGAGATTCAAGAGCTGTCATTTCATCCAGAGAAAACAACGGTTTGGTGAGGTTTGTAGACCGGTGGAATCATCGAACGCTTTCGCGCCATGATAACCGACTACTTGAAGCCTGAAATTGAAGCTCGTGATCTCGGCGATATTTAGTTTCAACAATCAGTCAATGGATTTATTGAAAGAACACTTCGGTGATTTCACGTTTTGGGCCAGTCAATTGGCGTGTGATATCACACCGTTAGCCTTTTTCCTGTGTAGATATGTAAAGCTTTAGGCTAAACAGACAATAGGGTCATCGATTCAGGCCTTGGACCAAAACATAGGACGTATCAGTCGCCAGTTACCAGTTGAAATGCTCGAACGAGTCATCGAAAATTGTAGTCAACGGATGGGCCATCCTAGACGTAGCCGCGGCCAACATTTGAAAGAGATCATCTTAAAAAAATAAATGCCAGAAAATGTTCTTTCGAATAATAATAAACATTCCTCATTAAATTTTGTGCTTCTGTGTTTTTTCCTTAAATAAGTAGGAAACCGCGAATTAGATCACTCATTAAATTATTAGTTAACCATAATAGATTATTTCAACTAAACCACTATTATACTTATTGGCAAACCCTTTTTAAACAAAATATTTTATCTAGTCATATCCACGAAGTTATTGGCAACGCTTCTAGTTTAATGTATGTTTTATATTTGTTGTGTTTTTATTGGGATATATTGATTCTATTTATCAAATAAATTAATAGGTTTTCGGCAGCTTGTCAGCCAATTCGTTTTCGTGCTTACATTTTGCCACATCAAATAGTCAAATTAGTGATCTTTCTTTTTTTATGACAACATGCTTTAGGATTTGACTTCGAATACAGCGAAGGGTAAACTTCTAGCATTAGTGGGCTAATTGGTATATTTGGTAAAATAATAATTTATCGATGAACGGAGTTAAACATATTTTTTCTCTTTTGTTTAGGTCTTAAGTAGACTCGAAAACAGAATAAAATTGCGGATCATACAAACTTATGAATTTATTGAAAACTTGCCTTTCAGACAATGTTGTCCTCGCGATATATGATCCTGGAGACTAATAATTGAAAAACAATTGAAAAAAGAAACGTAAATTATCATTGACTAAAATCACAGGTTGTCGAAATTAAGAAAGAGCTTTCAGAGCCATTTATTATCAGGAACATTTTCAGCGATGCACTTTGATGTCCGATTTCCTTTAACCATTCTTATAGTTGTAGCAAAAGGTACCAGGCAACTCGCTTCTTAACTTTACGTCAATGTTGATGATTATAACAAAAGTGCTAAATTATTTTGTTTATCTCATAACAAGGAATCATCAAAATTTTGGTCCTTTAAATCTAGCATTTGTAAACTCAATTTAGTCTCCAACTGCAACATGAAACTAATATAAATCGACAACTGGAAAAACTCATCATTCAATAATCGAAAATGAGTCTGTAGTCTGTAGTTATAGAAAAATTGCGTTTGAAGACCTTTAGATCTTTCAGTTGCCAGAAGTGAACCCGTTCTTCGGTTCAATATAACCAAATGTCACAGTTGCAGGGAATTGTACGGAGTTTGAAAAGCATTACTTTATATTTTTTATATACAGTAGAGGCCCGCTAATCCGGATCAATTAAAACCGGCCCCTATCCGGAATATATAAGGAAATCCGGATTACCGAAGACATATCAGAACTATGTATTATGAAGAAATATTTATAAATTTCTGTTTGTTTATTATAACAAATTATACCTTAAAAGTTCATCTCTTTACCCCCAAAACACACGCCGCTCCCGCTTCAAATAAAACATCGATTGTTGTTGTTTTTTTAAAACCTTAAACAGCACATCGAAAATATGATCCATTGGAATGTTAAAAATTTATTTAATTAATATTGTTCATACATTTGGTTTGTTGTTGTACACTGCGTTTTATCCGTAATAATACATATTTAGTATAATAATACAATAATATCTCATAAACAATATCATAGCTGGCTCTCTGTCAATATTTGTTTGCCTTGCTACTTGAAGCTTCTTCATATTTGCTCTATTTTGTGGGTTTTTTTGGTTGGTTGCATTGTTGCTATAGGTTTGTTGTGTACTATATAAGTGTGGTCGTTTGATTTAACTATTCTCAGGTTCAACATTTTCGGTTTCGTAAATACCTATTGTAGCGGTATTTTTGTGAACTGCAAAAAATCAGTGCTATTCTTACGATTCTACGTTTTCTTCTGAACCACTTTTTTGTGCAGTCACCTCAAGTTTGCGCGATTTTTCGGAGAATCTACAATAAATTGTGGGATGTTGTTCAATTTCGTTATAAATCTTCCAGAAAATGGGTTGGGTCAGATTTTTTTGCTGCAAACTCGAGATAAGGCACAAAAATTGTGAATGAAATGAGTTCTAATTAAGCTTGAAATGTTAATTATTTAATTAATTGTTTACTGTAGTAAAAAAACACAGTTGGTGAGAAAATGGAACATATGGAATTGAAACATCATATGTAAACAAAATATATTACTTGGCATTTTGACTTACTTAGTGCAGAAAACAGCAAATGCTGTTTAAAAAGTGGAACAATGTGGAAATGGAACTCTAGTTCACGCGATTTTCGACACTTTCACAATTGGATTGAACGATTTTTAAAATTTAATAATAAATAGACAAACTATTAGCTATAAAGTGTCTTAAAAGAGAAAGTTAAAATAATGGAATTGAAACACTGTGAAGTACAAACAAATGTATGTACATATTTACTTATACAACTTTCGATTTCTATATAAAGTTCTCATAACAAAAGAAAACTAAAATTTAAATTTTTTAAGTAAATACAACCTAAAACATAATGGAATTGGAACATAAATATTTTAACAAAGAATAACAAAATAATTATTTGTATCTGAGAAATGAAATCTTAAAAAAGTTTGCCATTTTTTTCCACACTTGGAACGAAGTGGAATTGGAACTTCAATATTTTAACAAGTAAAGTAATTATTTTTGGTTATATATAAAATCCCAAAAAATTTTTAAGTATTTGTTGAACGCTTGGAACGAAAGTGGAATTGGAACATATATAAATATTTTAACAAAAGATAATAAAGTAATTATTTGTGGTTGGGAAATCAAATCTGAAAAAATCTTGAAATTTTTATTCCACACTTGGAACGAAGTGGAATTGAAACATTTTAAAATATGGAAGCATTCAACGCATTATATCTTAAGTCGATGCTTGGTAATTTGAAAGCAACAAATTTTTCGATATTGCAATGTTGAAGCCGCAAGGACAAACTGAGAAAGAAGTACAAAATTTTGAAATTCTAAATATAAATATTGTAAAGACAAATGCAGGGCAGAAAAATTTTTTATACTATTTTCAATGAGTCGTCTTTATGATTATTTATGACAATTAAATCTTTTTTAAAAAAATTATTTAATTTTTTTATAAAAATATTTTTGAAAAATTATTTAATTTCTTTATAAATAGTAAAAAAATAAATTATTTAAAAAAGTACTGAATTTCTTTATACTAAAAATTAAAAAAAAAATAAACAATTTTTAAAAAACATTTTTTAGGAAAATTATTTAATTTCTTGATAAAAATTATTTTTAAAAAGTTAATTAATTTCTTTATAAAACTTTTTATTTTTTAACTTCCCAATAAGAAGGAATCAAATTTGTTCATTTTATTCTTGTTCAATATACATACATATGTATGTAAATCACTGAACCGCTCGCCTCCGTGTGTTGCTGATTTGCTTGCATTTCGCAGAATTACCGCTACACAGTAATGTAACAACTATACACTGAAAAAAATATTAGCGGTTTTCAACTTGTTGTTATTTTCTACATATTTTGTTGTTGTAATTAATTTTTATTGTATTTGCTTTAATCACTATATATCCATTAATCGTTGGTAATACGTTATGTATGTAAATTTATTTATATTTATATAATTTTATAATAATTTGTGTCAAGTAAACTGATATGTTTGCTGATGTTCACAGATATTTTTCGCATCTACTGTATAAGAAAAACTCTTCTAACTCAACAATTGCGTTGTGTTGGCTTGATATGTATAGCGATTAATTTTGTATATGGTATATGTATTAATATATATATATATTTCTTTTTTAATTTTCTTTGAAAGTTTTCATTTACACGCTTAATATCTTAGAATCTACAATAAAAGTTCGAAACTTGCTTTTTTGCTTAAACATATTTGAATATATTTTTAACTCTTTGAAATAGTTAGCTGATAAAATTTGAAAAAATAAAGCACACACAGGGGAGCTTTGTATTTTTGCTACCTTTTGACTTTTCACTACACTTTTAGATAATATTTCGGTTAATTTGTCGTGTGAACCTATTCTAAGTTGTCTTTAGACTCAACTACTTGTTTGCGGAGTAAGTGACGTGCGTTATTTATTAGCTTACATTTACATTGTAGTTTAAACGTTTAAACAGTCAACATATACATATATAGCTTTCAATATACAGTTATAGTATACAGTTATTTTTGGTAAGAGATTTAATTTTACTTTTTTCAGTGTGAATTGCTTGCAACAAATTACTGATTTCTACAGTGTTATCAAATATGATGATGTTCAAGCATGATTTCGTTTGAAAAAATTTAAAAAATATTAATACTTTGAAACAGTAAAATTTTAAATACATTATGGATATATTTCTAGATTTTTTAATGATTTTTTGACAGCTAACAATTAAGATTTCAGTGTACTAACTGATTGAAAATTTTAGTTTGAAAATAATTTAGGCAAATTTAAATTTTACATTTAAAAAATTTAAGTTTGATGCGAAATTTTTAGGTTTTAATGTGAGTGTTATATTTTTATTCTTTTATAACAATATTTTTATTTTTTTAAAATATTTTTTTTTAATTTTAATTTTTAATCAAATTTTTGATAATATTTTAATTTTAAATATATTTTTATAACATTTTCCCTTTCGATAATATTTTTTTACAATATTTTATTTTAATTTTATTAATCATATATTTTTATAATATTTTTTATTACACATTTTTATTTAATATTTTTTTTATATAATTTTTTTATTTAAATAAAATATTATTTTTGTTTATTTGTTTTACTACAATTTTGTTTTTTTTTTCTTATTATTTTTTGCAGTGTATCCGTTATCTTTTAGTAATCCTACTACATTTTGTGTGCCTATAATAATAAATAAATCTTTATTACTTTACATATTTTTTTTTTGTTTTTGCATAGGAATAAGTAGTTTGTCTCATTTTCGTTTCTTTTGTTGAGCTGCCTTCATTTTCACTTCCTCTTTCTATATAACACCTTTTTTTTAATAATAAATTCCAACTTTTATACATACATATGTAATTTTTATAATTTTATTACTTACTATTTTATATACACAATTTTATACACATACACTTCAGTTATCTTTGTGGTAGCCATGCATTGTAAGGTATTTTTATTATTTCGGAAATAAGTTTTTCTCAGTGTACTTTCTAGCTTACTAACCAAACGTGTAGTTTTATTTAGTACTAACATTTTTATCTGATGTAACTGCGTCTACGCTGTTTTCTAAGAGCTACTAAATAGCATTGAGTACAACATTATTTTTCACAGTGTAGTCGTTATTCAATATACATTGCGTTTCTTCTAAAGATATTTTAGTAGTAGATTAGTGGTTATATTATTCAACATTTTCCTCGGTAATTTCTTCATTTTTATTTCCTTTGCTTGTTGGTAATTTTTGTTTTCGCACTACTCTCTAATTTAAGGTACTTATAACTCCATTTATTCAAAGTGGTCTCTTGGGTGGTTCTGTGGTATGTAGTTTGCGGTGAGTTCTTCGTGATTAGTAGTGATGTATGGCTTTGTACGCGTTATACTGATATGTATTTAGCTCTATTTTTGAGTTCAAGAATATATATATTTTTTTGTGAAAACTTTGGGTTAAAATTACTCTCTTTTTCCTGCTTGTTTGTGTTACTTAGAAATTCTAAAGCAATTTGTCGCAATCTCTTGAGCTCTACATGTTCAGTGTTTTATCTTTATTTCAGTTATTATTCTTTTTTTTTTTATAAAAATATACAGTTTTCAGCATATTATGCATTTCGTCTAACACGTTCTCTCACTTAAGCTTCTCAACTACTTTAAATATTTTCATTTTGCTGTTTGACCATTTCGTCATATCTATTGTTCACTGTAGCTATTATATAATTTCAAAGTTTTTTGTTTGTCCACAGGGTTGTAATTTGCACTCTGTGTTCGTTTTTCTCTTGTTTCTAATATTTCTTAGGTGTAAATTGTCTAATACTACGAATTTTACCTGTTCGTGTCTGCTGATATGTTTCGTTAGTAACAATAGTTAAATAATTTCACTTCGGAGTGATCGATACTGTTATGATGATCTTCATGGAGACGACAGTTAGTGGCTTTCAAAACAATATAGATATTTTGAAATAATTCAAATTTAACTTTGAAAATAACTAATTTATATGAAAATGTTAGATGAGATTTAGATTTAAATTAACTATTTTCTAGTAATACCACAAGTTAGATGATGAAAAAGTTATCATTGAAACTGAAAAAATAATCTTCCAGAACACGGTCTTACAAGTGGACCTTTGTCAAAATCATTACATAAAGTTAACAGCTTGAAATGGTGCTTTCAGTGCCATTACTTTATTACAATCTCGTAAAGAGATTTTTAGTTGCAAAATCTATGTATGTTATGGTTTTGAACTTGGTTATACATTAAACCAGCTGTTCATCTTACCTGATTTTGTTAAGTTTTTAAAGACGAATCGAATCTAAAGCGAAGGAAAGACGGCTGGAATGATGATGGCATCTGTATTTTGAGATACGAACGAAATAATATGCATCGACTTTGTCCAAAAAGGAAACACCGTCAACAGCGATAAATTATCCTACAGACTTATTGGAAACAAGATAAATGAAGCGACTCAATAGCTAAGACTTTTTAGCTAGACTTTTTAGCTAGACTTTACAGGCTGAACTGTCAGAGCTCAAAAATCTCTACGAACGGAAGAGTTATTTCAAAATGTAAAAGAACTTCTGATAATAATTCATGCAAACTTTTGAGTGTTCAGTGTTTACTAGTAGATTCTTTCAGTGTAAATTTCGTTACTCTGACCGTGAGCATAAATTATTAACTCTCTACGAGTGTTCCCCTGCCGAAAGTCTGCGTAAGGTAGGATCTCTGAAGCTTCCATCGCGTTTAGTGAGCCAAATTGGTTTCTTCATTTTCTTATCAAGAAGTGATAGCATAAAGGTAAGAATAATCATTTTTATGAAAAGGAGATATTTGATTATATAAGGTTGCCATTATTCGCAAAAAACCCGTTAAAATAATAAATCAACAATTTTACTGAACAATCAAAATTCGGCAATGATAAAGTAAGAAAAATGACAAATAATACTATTTACTATAAAAAAATATTTCTTTAGTGCTTTAAGTTGTTTTGGATTAAACTGGTGTTCGTTATATTTAATTTAGTCTTCGGCTATACTAAAACCGCTATCATCTTCAAAGATTATTGAAACAAAGTTTATGACAAACGCGAGATCATAAAAATAATCTTAGGATGCACCATCTCACAGCAAAGCACGGTTTGAAAATTACCCACAAGGCCTAAATAACGAAAAGTACCCTGTAAAAAAATAGTGGAAATAGAGTAGCCCAGTCCATAGCGCGGTCAGCAGAAAGGAAAGTGTGTAGCGTAGGAACATGCGACTCGCCAGCGGAACTTACCACATCCACACAGAGGGATTAAAACTGGCTAATGGAGTGGGCGCCGGAATCTATTGCTCGAAGCGGAAACTCAGTTGGCTCTTCAAGCTTCCAGAACACTGCAGCATCTTCCATTCAGAAGTCTTTTCGATCAGAAAATCGTATGATATAGCCAACAACGCAGGAAACAAACTAACGAAGGTTAATATATACGTCGATAGTCAGCCGGCAAAAATCTCACTACGCTTTATGTCATAGAATATCCTTAGAAGCAAAGTGGCATTAGATATAGCCGAAAGCAGCTGTATATATACAGTATATTCAGGTCACAAAGGAATTCCGCGAAAGAGCATAGCTTATGAGATTACCAAAAGTGTACAGGAAATAGAGAAGTCACGTTTTTATGGTTTTTAAGATACCTCATGAAATTTCCAAAAGGGCTGACAGGCGGATAAAGGCCAAATGGTATGCCTTAAGGCGCGCCAATTTCATGTGCAGTGGGTCCGTAGAAAAATAGTCATTCACTTTACTTACACGGCCTGGAAAAGACTTCAACGCTTGTTCGCCTTTTGTAGGGTCACAACTGGCATCGCATGCGCGCATTAACAAAGATGGCACATGCCGGCAATGCAGGGCAGTACTACTGTCTACTTCTACTACTGTCCAGCTGTATCCAGAACTCGTCTTGTATATCTAGGAGCTTTGCAGTTCAAAGGACTGGAGCAATATCGAAATTAGTTACCAAGTTCCTCTTGAACTTCGCAAAAAGTGTTAAAAAAGCATTGGTATTACTGAGGACCAGTAGGTCTATGCTTGGCGTGACAGCCGGCCCGTTTAACCTAACTTAGCTGAGTCCAAGTAAACTTAGGGACAAATTTAAAATTATTTTAATAAAAAAATAAAATATATGTTGGGTATTTAATAACAAAATACCCTAAATAAAAAGTATATATAAAATAATTTGGCTCAAAAAAATGAGAAATTATTATTTTAGTATACATTTTTATTTGACTGTTTGTTTGAAAGAAAACTCATTTCGCATAATTTTTTTATTGAAAGCAAAATTATTTTATTATAGTTTTATGGATATTTTTTTTGTTGGATTTGTAATGATTTCCAACTGTCGAGTTTCCATAAAAATCATCGGTGGTTGGGTTTGGGTCAAATAGTTGCTAACGGCATCGAGCACTCCTTCAGCGTAAGGCTAGTAAATGTTTTTAATTATTTTTTTTATAAGAAATATTATATTTTTCCAGGAAAAAAGAACGCAAAACAAAACGGTAGATCGTTAAAGAACAGCCATTACTTACTAAGAAATAAAAATTAGCGCTGAAAAACTTGCTTATTTTGCATAATAATTTCTTTACACTTCTAAATTTGCCATTTTATAACGAACCATGAACCGTTAACTACGATATGAAATAGTTTTGCGAACAACTGCACATACGTATGCATGTATGCTTATATACATATGTAAATATGCAGTATATACATAATATATATAGTATATAACTATGTAAAAGCTCGAAGCTGCGCAGTCGAACTGTCACTCAAGTGTCAACTTGTTCGCCTTTTGCCGCTCTTTCGCACAAATTACGTTTGCTTTTGCATTTCCTTCAAGTATTTCAAGCGTGCTTATGTGAACGCATACTAAAGTACATAATTTTGAAATTTTTATAATATTTTTTGTGAACTTTTTCACGCGTCAAGTCAGGGTTGCTTCTTTTTATAATTTTTTGCTACATTTTGTAATTTCCTGCGTTGTTTGTGGGACTTAAGTTTTCAAGATTTATTTTCAATATTTTTTTTAATTATTTTCTGCTGAGTTCTCATAGATACGCGCACTAATCGCTCTCGAAAGCATACTGAAATGCCATTATGCTTGGGAAAGTATGATTTCTATGCTAAATTTGATATGTATGTGTGTGTTTTAACAATAAATATTTTTTTATAAACTTATTTGCTTTATTTTAATAATTTTTCATTTCGAAAACCGGGGTTTTTAAATAGCTGCAGGGCTTGCTAGGGTTGTTGTGGTTTTTTCGTATTTTTTTTTGTCGCTAAAACTACTTTTTCTAATTTTGAATACATGCAGATATGTTTTAGTTTACCATAAATTCAGTTAGTATACCTACTTTACTGGCTTATAGTGTCTAGTCAAATATTTGTCTATACTTTTTCGCCACCCTAATGCTAATTATAAGAGAAAAGGTTGCACACTTTGTTATGTAAATGATTTGAAAATACAGTTACTTAATTAGAATATATTTTTTGTTGCGCAGTCATGCCTTTTTTTAAGCTACACACTTTAGAGCGGATTTTTTGTCACAAAAAAAATTTCAAAAATTTACAGCTATTTGTTTTCTAATAAAAAAAAAAAATTAAATATATTTTCGTAGTTTTAAGTGTTTGTTTTTTGTTTTTGTTTTTAGCTGGAAGGTATATACTGATAGCCATTGTGAGATACATACATGCTAATTGTACTACGGCATTAGTCATGCTCATAAGTGGATGAAGAGATTTTTAAAGATTCTTTTTTATTTTTTTTTATAATTTTTTTTTTAAGTTTTGTATTTTTAAATTTTTTTTCGAGTACAACAGTATTTTTTTTGCAATTTTAGTTACACTATTTGTTTGTTTCGTTTTTTTGCTTTAGTTTTCCAAAATTTTCAGAAACTTCTACTATTTTATTTATTTTATTTTAATTTTTTTTTTGCTGCAATGTCTGTGTTTTGCACTCTTCTATCCTCCAACATATACATTGCATTTTGTTTGCGCCATTTAGTTTATTTTTCATAGTAATTTCTCAATTTTATCGCATTTTTTTTCTTAGTTTCTTCATTTGTTTTGTTTTTTCATTGTTCATTTCGATCCTGCTTCCACATTTTATTATTAATATGATTGAATTGGAATGTACACATTGAGATACCACTGAAAACCATTGACTATTTCATACTTTTGTTTGTTGTTGTTATTTTTTTATGTACACTATTCTTTTCTCAAAAATTTAAGTTTTCAAAATAGCGCCTTGACTCGGAGTCGAATAGAAAGCAACGTTTAGCTAGTGAGTAAAGCAAAAAGTGCGCAAAGAAAGCATACAAACAAAGCGTAGTTGGTAGCAGTAAAACCAGTTATAATATTATGTTTGTTGTAATTTGCATTCGCTCATGGAATCCCCGGAAGTACGCACTGCCCGCAAAGACGCATCAACTACTCACCCATACATAGCTTCTATTGGTTGCTTGGAACTATGCAATTGTCGCATTTTATTTCTACTTCGCCGCCGCTTTTACACCTGCCCCGCGCTTTCGCCTGCCTAAGTCTATTTTCAGTTATATATATTTTCTAAACACAATCGATTTTTTTGGTCTCATATAATTTTTTGCAATTTTTTTGTGATTTTTACTTTGATTTTTTTCTATAAAAATTCTGCAAACACACGTCAAAACGAAACCTCGGTAAACAAATTAAAGTCCAACAAAAATAATGTGTGTAGAAAATGGAAAGAAACTTGAAGATTTGACTGTAATTTGTTCCTTCACTTTAAGATTTGAGAAAGAATTATGTTCCAACTACTTTTTCATGTGTTTTTTGCTATTTTTGTTATACCACTGCTTCAATGTATCTGCGTTTCTATTTGTTGTTGTTGTTGGTGTGTATGTCTGCTCTTGTGTGTGTGTGCTTTTTATTCGTAAATAAGGCGTCTCCCTATTTCACCTACGTCCACCAAATACGTGTTCATATTTAGTAGTTGTAGTTGTCATAGGGTGTGCCCAAGTACGAGTAAAAATTGGGATTAATGGGTTGTGCGTGTGCATAATAAAATCCAGAAGCGGGATCTGGCGCCACTCAGTCTAGGAAGCCGGTGTTGACTAATTTCTCCAAAAAGAACTTCACATCGCCCAGTTCGGAGTCTTTGATGCCGAGCGACTTCAACATGCCGAGATCGCCATTTTCAACAGCCATGAAAACGGATCGTAAGTGCTCCAAGTCGGATCTGCAAGTAAATAAATGATACATTAGTAATACCTATAAAAGCAGTGGTAGAGTTTAGTTATACAAGTCTGTCACGGTTCCCAACTTAGATGAAAGTCTCAAATTAGAAAAAAAGCTTATTTCTTTGTCCAAACTTCCGAGACATTAAAACCTGTCGCTCATTGTTATACTATGTGCATCCCTTAATTTGTAAAAAATGTAGTTTTGGTATAAATCCACTTGTCTCAAGTGAAAAAAGTACAATTTAGTTCCTAGTAAGAGATTTCAGCTTCTAAGCCTTGAGTGGAATGAATACTGGCTAGAGGAAGTTCAAACTATGTCATAGAAAAATATATTATCCAACTTTGCTTAAAGCTATTCATCCTTCTTTTTCTTCTTCTTTACTGGCGTAGAAACCAGTTATAACCAAGCTAACAACAGCGCATCAGTCGTTTCTTCTTTTCGCAAGGTGGCGCCAATTGGAGATTCCAAGCGAGGCCAGGTCCTTCCAACGGAGTGGAGGTCTTCCTTGCTCTCTGCTACTGCTTCGAATACTTTCAAAGCTGGAGTGTTTTCGTCCATTCGGACGACAAGAAAAGGCCAGCGTGGCCTCTGTCTCTTAATTCGCTTAATTGTGTCAATGTGGTCGTATATCTCGGGAAGCTAATCGTTCTATCGACTGCGATATTCGCCGTTGCCAACACATAACGGACCATAAATCTTTCGCAGAACTTTTCTCTCGAAGGATGGAGGAAAGAGTCATGTGTAGAAGTTCACGCAAGTGAGGAAGGTTCTCTGATCGTCAGTCAGTTGAGAGTGGCCGGAAACGATTCTTTTACATAAGGTCAAGCAGCTCACTTGAGGTCTTTGACCAAGTTTCCTCTGGGTAGCTTAAGAACATCCGGCGAGCTACAAGTTACAGAGTTGTGCGCTGGGTTTGGGACCCGCCACGTAAAAAACGCCCCCAATGAAAAGTCAAGGTCTTCATCCACTGTCCTCAAATTAGATCACAAAAACCAAAAACTTCAATGTCCTGGATTCTATACTTCGCCCACGAATTATAAGAAGTTGTTTCTGAAACGGAGGAGCAGTAAAGATTCGAATAGAAGAGGATAAGGACTGTACACAAATCATATGCAAGATCTAAACATCTTCTTCTTCTTAATTGGCGTAGAGCATTACCGCTTACGCGATTATAGCCGAGAGTTAACAACAGCGCGCCAGTCGTTTCTCCTTTTCGCTACGTGGCGCCAATTGGATATTCCAAGTGAAGCCAGGTCCTTCTCCACTTGGTCCTTCCAACGGAGTGGAGGTCTTAATCTTCCTCTGCTTCCCCCGGCGGGTACAGCGTCGAATACTTTCAGAGCTGGAGTGTTTTCGTCCATTCGGACAACATAACCTAGCCAGCGTAGCCGCTGTCTTTTAATTCGCTGAACTATGTCAATGTCGTCGTATATCTCGTACAGCTCATCGTTCCATCGAATTCGCCGTGGCCAACGCGCAAAGGACCATAAATCTTTCGCCGAACTTTTCTCTCGAAAACTCGCAACGTCGACTCATCAGTTGTTGACATCGTCCAAGCCTCTACACCATATAGCAGGACGGGAATTATGAGCGACTTATAGAGTTTGGCTTTTGTTCGTCGAGAGAGGACTTTCCTTTTCAATTGCCTACTCAGTCCGAAGTAGCACCTGTTGGCAAGAGCAATCCTGCGTTGGATTTCCAGGCTGACATTGTTGGTGCTGTTAATACTGGGTCCTAAATAGACGAAATTATCTACGACTTCAAAGTTATGACTGTCAACAGTGACGTGAGTGCCAAGTCGCGAGTGCGACGACTGTTTGTTTGATGACAGGAGATATTTCGTCTTGCCCTCGTTCACTGCCAGACCCATTTTCTGTGCTTCCTTGTCCAGCCTGGAGAAAGCAGAACCAACGGCGCGGGTGTTAAGGCCGATGATATCAATATCATCAGCATACGCCAGCAGCTGTACACTCTTATAAAAGATGGTACCTTCTCTATTAAGTTCTGCAGCTCGAACTTCTCCAGAAGCAGGTTGGAAAAGTCACACGATAGGGAATCGCCTTGTCTGAAACCTCGTTTGGTATCGAACGGCTCGGAGAGGTCTTTCCCGATTCTGACGGAGCTTTTGGTGTTGCTTAACGTCAGCTTACACAGCCGTATCAGTTTTGCGGGGATACCAAATTCAAACATCGCGGCATAAAGCAGCTCCTTTTCGTGCTGTCGAAAGCAGCTTTGAAATCGACGAAGAGGTGGTGTGTGTCGATTCTCCTTTCACGGGTCTTTTCCAAGATTTGGCGCATGATGAATATCTGGTCGGTTGTTGATTTTCCAGGTCTAAAGCCACACTGATAAGGTCCAATCAGTTTGTTGACGGTGGGCTTTAATCTTTCACACAATACGCTCGATAGAATCTTATATGCGATGTTGAGGAGGCTAATCCCACGGTAGTTGGCGCAGATTGTGGGGTCTCCTTTTTTATGGAATGGGCATAGCACACTTAAATTCCAATCGTTGGGCATGGTTTCGTCCGACCATATTTTACAAAGAAGCTGATGCATGGTCCCTATTAGTTCTTCGCCGCCGCGTTTGAATAGCTCGGCCAGTAGTCCGTCGGCCCCTGCCGCTTTGTTGTTCTTCAGGCGGGCAATTGCTATTCGAACTTCTTCATGGTCGGGTAATGGAACGTCTGCTCCATCGTCATCGATTGGGGAATCGGGTTCTCCTTCTCCTGGTGTTGTGCATTCACTGCCATTCAGCAGGCTGGAGAAGTGTTCCCTCCATAATTTAAGTATGCCCTGGGCATCGGTTACTAGATCACCTTTGGGGGTTCTACAAGAGTATGCTCCGGTCTTGAAACCTTCTGTAAGCCGCCGCATTTTTTCGTACAATTATCGAGCATTACCCCTGTCGGCCAGCTTATCAAGCTCTTCATACTCACGCATTTCGGCCTCTTTCTTTTTCTGTCTGCAGATGCGTCTCGCTTCCCTCTTCAATTCTCGGTATCTATCCCATCCCGCATGTGTTGTGGTCGATCGTAACGTTGCGAGGTAGGCAGCCTGTTTTCTCTCCGCTGCGACGCGGCACTCCTCGTCGTACCAGTTGTTCTTTTGCACTTTCCGAAAACCAAGGGTTTCGGATGCAGTTGTACGTAAGGAGTTTTAAATGCCGTCCCACAGTTCCCTTATACCGAGTTGTTGATGAGTGCTCTCAGAGAGCAGGGGTGCAAGCCGAGTAGAAAATCGTTCGGCTGTCTGATGTGATTGCAGCTTCTCGACGTCGAACCTTCCTTGTGTTTGTTGGCGTGCGTTTTTTGCTGCACAGAGGCGGGTGCGAATCTTAGCTGCAACAAGATAGTGGTCCGAGTCGATGTTAGGACCTCGGATGTATTTAATTAGATAAGATAGTTTTAAAATTTATATATAAGCAAAGAAAATACAAAATAAAATCAGATTTGAAAGACAATCTCAAATGAAAAGATTATTTTTATTTACATATTTTACTTCCCCCACCAGTGGTAAGGGGTAAAAGAAAACTTAAAAATAAAAATTTCAAATAAAGGAGCCGTTAGCTATCACTTATTGCCCGCCAGCCGAGGTAAGGAATAAGTGACTCAGAACTGCAATAACCTTTATTAATAGTAGTAATAAATACTATTTTAACTATTAATGCTGATTAGAAATACGGAATGATTATAATGACCTGATGTTCATGAGTGTTTAATTCCGGAGTTTATTTGGATATTCAAATCCCACTTACACCCGCGAAGAAAATTGCAAATGAAAATACGCGGGTAATAAGTTGTACCATTTACTTAAATTTGTTTTATATTTAAAATACAATACAATTTAAATATATTTAAATGTTATGGGTTGGGCGAGCTTAATTAATCGCACTGCGAAATTGTTGCTAAGTCGAGTTGATCGCTCACAGGAACCGGGTTAAGACGAAATCTGGCGAAGATTCAATTGAAGATCGAATTGTGAGTCGGAAGGTGTCGACGCGGCGGAGTGTGTAAACGAATGCGTCAGCTACCCCGTTGTCCATTCCTTTTGTTGGTTGGGTTGGTATAGGTGTGGTGAGTTATTGGTTTTGCTTTCAGTAGCATTTTGTTGTGAATTGCGCTGTTTTATTAGTTTTACCGGGTGGACGTTTAACTCATTTAAACAATGAGATTTGAAAAACGGTCCAACTTTTGAAAATTTTTTATTTCCTTAGGAAAAAAATAAAAAAAATTTAAAATTTTAAAATGGGTTAATTTTCTCCAAACGCTCCTAACTTACTTTTGGAACATTTAATGCCAATAGCTCTCTATTTATTTCATTGTCAATACAAAATTTTATAGATGTTGGACATGATACTGAGACGTTATGCTCGGTTTCCTCAACATAATCGTTTAAAATAATTTTAATTATTTTTAACGTGATTACAAAAATATGGATTTAAAATATGTAGTGAAATAAGGCACCAATATTTATTTGGGAAGGATTTAGTATATCGTCCCAGGATTTCGGGATTAAAAAGGATATGGTCGGATCGAGGAGATCCCCCATATCAAGAATATATGTAGTTATAGCCGCAGGAAGCTTATAGTTTTCGAGTCGTAGCCCTCAGAATACATTTAAAAATGTCGGGAGCAAGCATTTATCGTAATTTTTTTTTTCCTTTAGATTAAGATCTGTTTTCGGAAACTTTTGCTTAAGATAAAATGTGTATAGTCTTAAGTTATAACTTTCTACTTTTATAAATAATTTGTATTTTTGTTTCTTTTTGGTCTCAATAAATGAATTTGAAATTTAAATTTGAATATAATTGAAAATCACCACTATTTTAATTACATATTTCTTTTATTTTTAATAAAACAAACGTGTATTAAAGCTTGAATATAAATTTTATTGCCTCTAATAACTTTACAAAGTTATCGTGTTATTTGCCAAATTTTTCCGCCAAACATATTCCAATATTAAATCCCCGGTCGGTCCAACACCGGAGGTATACATATTTTTTCCTCTCGTAGAACTCATTTCTACGTAGGCAACCTTGAGGCCGATTAAATTTTTTTATTTATTTTTTATTGTTTAACAAGGATTATGCTTTCTGATTAATAATATTGTAGGACCAATAATTGTCTCCAAATATTTTATCCGCAAACCTGTGTAATTTTTCCAAACCTAATCGAGATGACATTATATTAGTTTTTATTTTTGCTAAAATGTAAATCTATATATGTATATCAAAACGAAAGTATGTCTGTATGTTCCTGGTAGGGTCCGAAAAGGCTGGACCAATTGCTATGAAGCTTTCAGAAAATCTTTAGCTTGACCTGACGAGTAATCCTGTAATGTCTCGTGAGGATCGGAGCACTTTTTTCGTAACTGTCAAATACAGTTTTTATTTACTTTCTCTTAGCCGAGTTAACAACAGCGCACCAGTCGTTTCTCCTTTTCGCTACGTGGCGCCAATTGGATATTCCAAGTGAAGCCAGG
>NC_052499.1:26307743-26430356 GCF_016617805.1 Bactrocera tryoni
AATCCTCAATCGTTCCTGGTTGTGAATGAGGGCAAGACGAAATATATGTAGTCATTAAACAAATAGTCGTCGCAATCGCGACTTGGCTTCCATGTCACTGTTGACAGTCATAACTGCGAGGTCGTAGATAATTTCGTCTATCTTGGAACCGGTATTAACACCAACAACAACGTCAGCCTCGAAATCCAGCGCAGAATAACTCTTGCCAACAGGTGCCACTTCGGACCGAGTAGGCAATTGAGAAGTAAAGGCTTCACTCGACGAACAAAGACCAAACTCTATAAGTCACTCATCATCCCCGACTTGCCATATGGTGCAGAGGCATGCACGATGACAACACTGATGAGTCAAAGTTACGAGTTTTCGTGAGAAAGGTTCTGCGTAAGATTTATGGTGCTCGGCGAATACCGCAGTCGAAGGAACGATGAGCTGTACGAAATATACGACGACATTGACATAGTTCAACGAATTTAGAGACAGCGGCTACGCTGACTAGGTCTTGTCGTCCGAATGTATTAAACCGCTACAGCTCTAAGAGTACTCGACGCAATACCCGCCGGGAAAAGCAGAGGAAGAGGAAGACCTCCATTCCGCTGGAAAGGATAGGTGGAGAAGGAACATATATACATATGTAATAATTGCTTGGATTCCGAACTTCTGGTTGACGTTTTGCAACTTGAGGTACTTCCCTAACTTTGGTTCTGACAAGTTGCAATAGTATGAAATATTCGGTTACACCCAAACTTGTTGAGATTAGATTTGCTTTTTATTTTTGAGTTTTATTTTTTTACTTAAGGTTAGGTTCACTGTTTTAAGTGCCTTCATGTGTGTTTAAGAAATACTCTCCTCTTAGGTGCATGTTACTTTATTTCCAAAAAAATTCCAGAAATATAATCAAGGATCAAATAGGGAGTGAAGAAATCCAACTATTTGTGGCAAATATTGGAAAGAGAAATCGAAGCAATGGCATTATTTGTATTTTAGATAACTTACAATAACAACAACAATAAATATAACTCTTATACAACAAGAACAACAATACATAAGTAGCAAAGTGTTCGGTTATGCGCTTGCTGTTGTCTTTTTTTTTTTGCTTTTCTTCAAACTGCTAGTGTCTCCATTGAAAGTAGGTGTACCACCGAACGCGGCAAACGAATTGAATTTATTTCGAAGTATTTTGTAACCGTAATATTGATAAAACTTATGACAATGCCGCTACCGAAATGAAATTGTTGCAACTTTTAGCAAAAGTCTATACATGTATGTATGTATGTGTGCTTATATATTTCGGTGTGGCAAGTTGAACTCTGAACGCGCTTAGCTTGCCACACCGCGCGGCTTAACGACAGAGGCGGCTGAGCGGCAAGGCGAGCTAAACAGTAGCGCCAATCAAACGGTAAACGCGGCTAAAGCAAAGTGCCAGGCTTACAAATATACCCGTCAAACAGCCATTGCCAGTCAGCCAGTGAGCCAGTCAGCCAAGTGGCCAAATGGCCTAGTCTGTCATTCAGGCGGCGAGGCGACAGCAATAAATACTCGTAAAATCAAATGTCGTAGCGGCGCATCGTTGCTTTTGTTATTTTACGGTTACCATTTGCATTTAATATTTTATTTTATTCTTATTTGTTGTACTTGTTGTTGTATTTGCCGTTGTTATTATTGATAGTGTTGTTGCTGGTTGTGTATTTCACTTGCCTTGCGAATGGCAGAAATCGAATTGTGGTAGGCTATGGAAACTTTCGGGCGAACTTTTCACACACACACACACTCATACAAAGCGCGATATTAAAGTGTATAACCACAATTTGCCTCGATAAGGATAACCAAAGCATACAAAATGCATAAATTTATTTGAATTTATAGATGTGTTTGCGTGTGTGTGTGTTTAACGCGGCTTTGCTTACCTTTTATTGTTAGATTCGCTCATCGTGCATTTCTCTGCATGTGTTTGCACGTGTGTGTGTGTTGCCTGGTATTTGGGGCATTGCATTTGCATTTTGAATTGCAGAAGACACGAATAATCAATTTATTTTGGCCAAGAATTTATTTATATATGTATGTATGTGTGTATGTAGCTATGTATGTTGCGCGTAACGGCAATGTACGAAGGAATTACAATGCGACACGGACATTAAAGTCATACTGTTGTTTCAATAATTAACACAAATAAAATATGCTCATGAATAATGTTCGATGCTCCAATGCTTCCTTATTGATTGTTATATTAATAAATAGTTTCATTGACTATAAATTTCTGCGAATTTATGGCTTCTGATAACACAAACATCAATGAAACAAAAAACAAATCGTTAACTTCGTCCGCAACGAAGCTTTCATACCGTTAACAGGTGCCTTTCTTGTGGGTATAAAAGGATCTTTATCTTGATTTTAATTGATCAGTTTGTATGACAGTTATATGCTATAGTAATCCGATCTGAACAAATTCTTCTCAGGGTGTACCGTTATCTTAGGCAATAATCCTTGCTAAATTTCGTGAAAATATCTTCTTGATTAAAAATGTTTTCAAAGAACTGGATTTTGATTGTTGAGTTTGTATGGCAGCTATATTCTATAGTAGTCCTATCTAAAAAAAATTTCTGAGGTTGTACCGTTATCTTGAGCAATGATCCCAGCCAAATTTCGTGGAGATATTTCCTTAATTAAAAAGTTTTCCATACAAGGACAGGATTTTGATCGATCAGTTTGTATGACAGCTATATCCTATAGTGGTCTGTTATCGCCGGTTCCCATAAATGTGCAGCTTCTTGGGAATAAAAGGGCATACGCGAAATTTCAGATCCATATCTCATACACAGGGACAATTCAACATATACCAGAAGTGCTGCGCTTTGTTGTTCGAAATACTAAAAGTTTTGGTATTCAAAATGCTTTAATCACGAACTTATTGCCCGACCGTTGTGAAATTTATACATGTGGTTAGATTTCATTATAAAGTAGTTACATTCAAGTGTAGTAGCTTACTCTAGTAGAATCCTAACGATGTTTTCGGCGTCTTTAGTAAGTTTTATAATAATTCTGGTAGCGTTCCTCCATGAACGAGCGTCCTGGTTAACTAACCCGCCTACACTTTTCTTACCTTTGATAACTAAAATCAACTTGTAAATAATCTTGAAGGTTACCGATGTTTATATTACAACCAACACAGTTCAAAGTAAGGTCCAAAATAGCCTTATATTTCATAATTAAAGTTTTAGTAGGGTAGTGCATGTTTTTTCTCGAAAAATTCATAAAATATGGAAAAATTATATTATTATTATTATGTTGTCAAAAAAGTCTTGCGGTATTTTCGCTAGTTGGCGCTGAAAGCGCGTAGTTCTAGTTTTATTCGTCGCATCGGGTCATGCTATAACTTTTTGGAAAGCTCATTTCACGCTAACACGTGTTGGATTGATTGTCGTTTCTTTTAGGTCGTTCGTGAGTTATAGCGTCGCAAATATGGAGCAAAATAAAGAGAAAATACGGCATATTTTACAGTACTACTACGATAAAGGCAAAAATGCATCTCAAGCCGCCAATAAAATTTCTGCAGTTTATGGACCCGATACAGTCTCCATTTCCACCGCACAACGATGGTTTCAACGTTTTCGTTCTGGTGTAGAGGTGGTCGAAGATGTGCCACGCTCCGGAAGGCCTGTCGTCGAAAATTGTGATAAAATCGCTGAATTGGTCGAAAGAGACCGGCATAGTAGCAGCCGTAGCATCGGTCAAGAGCTGGGCAGGAGTCATCAAAAATTCATTTCAATTTCAATAAAAAAAAATCAATAAAAATACCGCAAGACTTTTTTGACAACCTAATATATAGAAGAAAGTAGTGTTAGTTACACCATTTATAACCCAAGAACGGCTGAACCGATTTGGCTGAAAATTGGTGGAGAGGTAGTTTAGAACCAGGGTAAGGAGATAGAATACTTTTTATCTTTTTATGTCAAAATTTATTGCAACTCATAAGTACAAAAATTATATTTCAAATTATAAGTATTTGTTAAAAATTCATATTTGTAGGAATCATTTGAATATATGCGTACAATTTTAAACAGATTCTTCCTCAAACATAATACAATTGGTTAGTATTTGGAATAGTAGAAAAGAACTGCAACCAAATACCCAGTGAAATAGATTACAACTGTCTCAGTAATTAATCGTTGAGTATGTCTTATACCACGTGCATCCCAAAAGACTGATGTCATAACCTTTCCAGCCGACTTTTTCGTCTTTCCACGCCTGAGAACCGCTTCATCATGTGCAGTCGACTAGAATGACTGTCGATTGGACTCCAGTGGGAAATGATGGAGATATGTTTCTATTGTCACACACCGACGCAAAAGTTCAGTTTTATTACAATAAAAGAGCATTCAAACACTTCTCAGAATATGAACTTGCGAGGCACCCACTTTGCACAGAGCTTTCGCCTCTTTAGAGCATCATTGTCCTCGGTGCTCATTTCGCCTGTTTCCAGCTTAGAAAATATCTTTTCAACGGTGAATTTCCCTGAGACCATATTCAACATTATTTTCCCCCAAAAAGCAATGCTTAATTAACACTCAAAATGCTTTATGAGCAATTTTTTTTTAAACTAGTTGCTTCACAAAAATACTATATCTCATTTACTAATAGTTATAATCCAACTAATAGAAATCACATTGATGGTAGCAGTAGTATTATATATGTGTCAGCCACAGTGAAGCGTGGACGGGTCCTCTAGTATTTTATAAGAAACAATTTTACAAGAGTAACTAGAGAATCCAATTTTTGTTAGGATCAAACATTTTGTAGCAGGCTCTGGACGTAACAGATCTTCTAATTGTGTTATGTGTTAAAATCATCTCTATAAATAGTTTGTCCGAATTGGTCAATTGAATTTGTCGTTCTGGATATAAGTTTTTACACGGAGATGATTCAGAGACTAACCAGTAGTTAGCTAAACAGAGAATGTGCTCATTCTTCTTCTTCTTGATTGTCGTAGACACCGCGGTTATAGCAGAGTTAACAACAGTGCGCCAGTCGTTTCTTCTTTTCGCTACGTGGCACTAATTGGATATTCCAAGCGAAGCCAGGTCCTTCTCTACATGGTCTTTACAATAAAGTGGAGATCTTCCCGTTCCTCTTCTTCCCCTGGCTGGTACTGCGTCGAATACTTTCAGAACTGGAGAGTTTTCGTTCATTCGGACAACATGACCTAGCCAGCGTAGCCGCTGTCTTTTAATTCGCTGAACTATGTCCACGTCGTCATAGATCTCATACAGCTCATCGTTCCATCGAATTCGATGTTCGGCGTGGCCAACGCGCAAAGGACCATAAATCTTTCGCAGAACTTTTCTCTCGGAAACTCGTAACGTCGACTCATCAGATGTTGTCATCGTCCAAGCCTCTCCACCATATAGCAGGGCGAAGATGATGAGTGGCTTATAGAGTTTGCTTTTTGTTCGTCGAGAGAGGACTTTGCTTCTCAATTGCCTACTCAGTCCGAAGTAGCACCTGTTGGTAAAAGTTATTCTGCGTTGGATTTCGAGGCTTTCGTTGTTGTTGGTGTTAATGCTGGTTTTAAGGTAGACGAAATTATCTACGACTTCGAAGTTATGACTGTCAACAGTGACTTGGCAGACAAGTCCCGAGTGCGACGACTGTTTGCTTGCCCTCGTTCACTACCAGAACCATTTGCTCCGCAAATGCCGAGAACTAACGGCACGAATGTTAAGGCCAATGATATCATATCATCATCAAGAGCAGCTATACACTTTAAAAAAGATTGTGCCGAATTATTTTCTCCGGCAGGATAAAAATTCCGCTTCGTACCGATTCCGTGGCTGAATTGTGGAAACAGACTGGACATCATAAGAGATATTTCCATTTCTATAAAATTTGTTAATTAAAAGAAAATTTCTGAAGATATCAACCGTTGTGTCTTTCAAAATCAAGGACTTAGAAGTACCCCAATGGATGCTGGGGTCGACGATCGTATCTGAGTTAAGTTATTAGTGCTATTATCCTCAGATGGTACACTCTGAAAGCTGTCGATGGAATTTCTTGACTACTTAGAGTTTTAATCATCAAACTTAAATTGACTGGATTCGGGATTTCAAAATCGTTTGTTTTAAGTATAAACAGGACAAAGTATGTCTTGAGTTACATTCGATAACATATAGTATGTATGGTCCTAATACGTCCGATAGGCGTCATAAGGCATTTTTATATCTCTAGCACACGAATGAAAAGTGAAAGTAGAATTTCTTCTCTCGCAGCGTATTTCCTTTGAATCGATTTTTTTCACAATAGTCAAAACCAATATTCTACACCGTGCAACAAAATATTTAATCTTATAAAAAATTTAATGGATCATATCAATTTGCAGCTTAAGGCAATTATTACACAAAAGTTGAGCACAAAACAGCAACAACATAATAGAGAGGATGTCAAAGATTAAACAAGAAGCAACCAATACCCACACACACGCTCAATACACTAAGACGTGCCATTTCTTCATGCGCTCGGCAGCTGATCGTCTTGCAGCCGCTAGCCAGCGCGCCGCTCGGAGGGGAGGCGAAACCAAAACGCTCACAAAGATGACGTTGCAAAGCGATTGTTTGCCGGTGGCAATTGCATTTTTTAATCCGCTTCAATATTTTCGATATGAAAAGCGTAAAAAATGTGCGTCATTGCGCCGGAGCGTTTAAGTAATAAGCGTAAGAAAAGACATTTTTGTATAAAACTCAGGCATTTGATGCGCCCCCATTGACTTATGTGCATATGCGCTTGTGTCTTGGCAGCGGCTAGCGCGTTTCTATTCAGCAACCATCAAATTAGTAGTTCAATAAGATGATTGATGCTTTAAAGCCGATTAGAGTGGTAATTCACTCATGTTGTTGTTGTTTTATAGCCTAGTAGACTTCCATGCGACTAGATTGTAAGGAAAGACTAAATCCTAAAAAAGAATATCAGCTACAAAGATTGGCAACTACGAGGCTTCTAAATTTAAACTCTATAGATGCTTGGATCAGCTCGCGACTTGGCTCCCACGTCACTGTTGACAGTCATAACTTCGAAGTCGTAAATAACAACCTTGGAACCAGTATTAACACCAACAACAAAGTCAGCCTCGAAATCGGACGCAGAATAACTCTTACCAATAGGTGCTACTTCGGACTGAGTAGGCAATTGAGAAGTAAAGCCCTCTCTCCACGAACAAAGACCAAGCTCTACAAGTCCCTTATCATTCCTGTCCTGCTCTATGGCGCAGAGGCACGGACGATGACAACATCTGATGAGTCGAAGTTACTAGTTTTCGTGATAAAGGTTCTGCGTAAGATTAATGGTCCTTTGGTTATTAGCAACGGCGAATATCACAT
Source organism: Bactrocera tryoni (assembly GCF_016617805.1). Classification (NCBI taxonomy): domain Eukaryota; kingdom Metazoa; phylum Arthropoda; class Insecta; order Diptera; family Tephritidae; genus Bactrocera; species Bactrocera tryoni. The sequence goes on from NC_052499.1 coordinate 26,315,108, forward strand.
TCGTTGGAACGATGAGCTGTATGAGTTACACGACGACGCTGTGCTGGCTAGATCATGTCATACGAATGGACAAAAACGCTCCGGCCCTGAGGATAGTCGACGCAGTATCCGCCCGGGGGAAGCAAAGGAAGAGAAAGACCAATTTTAGGAGAACCTGCGTACACTTGCAGCAATTGGGGCCGTATGTCAGTAATAACGCACTGAATATTCTCCTCCAAGGCGTCGGTCGTCTCGGGCTAATCTGTGTAGAAAAGCAACTTCACACAACCCTAAAAAAATAATCCAGCGGCGTTAAATCGCTCGATCTTGGAGGGCACGCCACAAATTCACTACACGAAATAAGCGCACACCAAAAGTTTTCTTCAATCAATTGATTGTTTCGTTGGCTGTATGTGAATTAATGCCGTCTAGCACATAAAGATACTCAAGTTAAAACATGAAAAAGTCGTGAATCCTGCTTTTGTAGCATTCCACATTGACTGGAACATTATCGAGGACAGCTTCATTTTTGAAGAAGTATTGACCAATGATTCCCTCTGCCCATAGAGCATAGCAAACAGTTGCATCTCAGCAATGACCTATGGATTAGTATTACTCCAAATACAAAAATTTTCTAACGCATCCATCAAAATAGAGCTTCGTTGCTGAACAAAATTTTCTTGTGAAAATCCGGATCGATGGCTAACTTGTGCGGCGCTCTTGATGATCATGAAGCCATGATGTTTGACCTAGCTTTTTCATTTATGTTTAATTTATGTAGAGTACTTATGATATGTTATATTGTGTAATTTTTAACATATAGAATCTTAGATGTTTTAAACCGACTTCAAAATGTGGAAGTAAACTCCGGCGTTTTGATTTTTCTTGTCGAGGGTCTACAAATTTTGGGAAACTAGACTAGACTTTCTCATGGTCAAATCGGAACTTGATAACGCATCGGAGTTCGTCACTCATTTGGAAGCTGGGGCGTTGAGTTACTTTATCGAAGATTGAGTGTTAATCCTTCCAGCATGTGAAGTGAAAGTGTCATGAAAAACATCGCACTCAACGAGGTGTTATTGCCATTTTCGACGCTATGTATACGCCGAGTATACACCGTTAGCAATGCCGCTCGTCTGTGTACGAGTAGCTGAAATAATACTCTCAGCTTCGTGTCGAATCAAGTTCACACAGCGCCGACGCCTTGAATCGGGTCGCGTTTTATAACATATGTATAATTAATTAATAAAAATTAATTGCACAGACTAACACGAGTTTTAATGAGCATAAATTAATATATCTCAGCGGTAGCAGCTGTCGCTAATGATCGTATGAATGCGCGAGTTAGTGCAGGAGAATCGTCAAACGCGACATTTGTCATGTCACATGCGATGATTTAAAGTCATAAAGCACTAACTCACTTAATGACACATATACACACGCACACACACAAACACTTCGGGCCACCTAAATGACATGAGTAGCTGGTGAAAAGTCACTCGGGCATGCCAAAGCCAACGGCAAATCTGGTGGCGCACACGCAAGCATGTGCAACAGTGTGGCAAGCTAACTGATTTCGCTGATGAGCTAACGAACCGCGGGACAAGCGAGGCGAATGGCTGCCCAACGCGCCGAAGACAGCGCAGATGTGTGCACATGAAGTTCCAGAAGTCGTCGAAGCTGAGGCGAGCTGAAGTAGAGTACTCTGTGTAGAGTAGAGTGGGGAGAGACAATGACAACATGAATGACATGAAGAGTGCGCTGGCAGATAGCTTCGTACTTTTTCTTATTCTTATTGTGTTTTGGTGGTGCTCAACTGTGACTTGGTCAATGAGTTGCACTCTGCGTCAGCGCGCACCTTCTGTTGTTGTTCTTCCTAAGATTTTGTTGTTGTATACGTTCATGTCGATGATGAGCTTGCACTTGCACTTGCACTTGACTTCTGGGAAGGTTGCATAAATGCATGAATGACTACTTGACTAAGCTACAGGGAGCTGTGTCTGGCCCTAGCCGCGCTGTTCTAGGCTTCGTCTCCAGCACGCTACTCGCTACTCAGCTATCTTGGTCCACTTGCGTTGACGTGCGCACCATCGAATGGTAGCGCTGGTAAAGGTTTAACTGTTGCTCGCTGCTGCACCAATGGCTCGGGACGCGGCAAGGGGTCCTCAGTCGCATGCGCAAAGTCGTTGTATTTATATAAATTTTACAGTTAACTTGCAATTACACACTTGCTGACTGTGCACAGATATGTATGTATGTGTGCATGTGTCTTTGCTTACGCGAATAAGAAATTGAGAAAATGGGGGGAAAATTGAAAAACACTTGAAATGCAGTAGTCACTCTCGGTGGGTTGGCGCACATATGAACGTTGAACCCCAACTTCCGCGGTGCAAACAACAGTAATTTTTACAATCAGTAGCCCAACGGCTGGGAAGTTGCCGCCATACTTTTTAAGGCTATTTGAATATTTAAAATTGATGAAAGCCGTTAAAAGTCAATAATGTGCTCAATGATCTATGTGCTTATGTACATATATATGTATATGTATAAGTGATTGAGTGTGTATGTCAAGTAGGGAAAGTAGACAGTACACGTGATTGCCAGACTTTAGAGGTTACACATGAGGTCTCTTCAACATGTCGTTAAATTTGTTTTAAAATCAAAAATTTTGTGTTCGCCGAAGCGCGTTTGCCGGCATCTTCATAAAAGCCATGCGCTTTTCGGGAGCTTTTTAAACTTATGAAAGTATTTATTTAAAACAGTAGTATTTATACAGTTTAACATCATGGTAGAAAATTTTCAAATCGACCTTCTAATATCAAATCCTACCAAATTGAAAAAACACATTATAAATCGCAGACGTGCGGGTGACCTACTTCATTGCGATGTAAAATACTGTAGTCAGTTCTTGTATTGAATAGAAACAAGAAAAACGTTAACTTCGGTTGCACCGAAGCTAATATACCCTTCACAGGTGCATTTCTTTTAGTAAAAAGCTATACGCTATAGTAATCCGATCTGAACAATTTTTTTGGAGATTATATTATTATCTTAAGCAGTAATCCATGTCAAATTTCGTGAAGATACCACGTCAAATGCAAAAGTTTTTCATACAAGTCCTTAATTCCGATCGTTCAGTTTGTATGGCAGCTATATGCTATAGTGAGCCGATATGAACAATTTCTTCGGAGATTACAATGTTGCCTTAGAAAATAATCTATACCAAATTTTGTGAAGATACATTGTCAAATGTGAAAGTTTTCCATACAAGAACTTGATTTCGATCGTTCAGTTTGTATGGTAGCTATATGCTATAGTGAGCCGATCTAAACAATTTCTTCCGATATTACATTATTTCTATGAACAATAACTCATACAAAGTTTCGTGAAGATATATCGTCAAATGAGGAAGTTTCCCATACCAGCACTAGATTCCGATCGTTCAGTTTGTATGGCAGCTATATGCTATAGTGAGCCGATATGAACAATTTCTTCGGAGATTACATTGTTGCCTTAGAAAACAATCTATACCAAATTTCGTGAAGATACCACCTCAAATGTGAAAGTTTTCCATACAAGCACAGAATTCCGATCGTTCAGTTTATATGGCACCTATATGTTATAGTGGTCCGATATCGGAAGTTCCGACAAATAAGCAGCTTCTTGAAGAGAAAATAACGTTTGCAAAATTTCAAAAGGATATCTTAAAAACTGAGGGACTAGTTCGTATATATACAGACGGACATGGCTAAATCGACTCAGCTCAACATACTGATCATTTATATATACGATATACATATGTAGCATATATGCTTTATAGGGTCTCCGACGCTTCCTTCTGGGTGTTACAAACTTCGTGACAAACTTAATATACCCTGTTCTGGGTATAAAAATGCAATGACACCGCCAGTGATCAAGTTCACCTTTGAACTCCAAATGTCGCACGACGTCATTTCCCAAAAGGCCTTTAAGTCAATCTATCAAGCAGTCAATAAGATTTTCCATGTCTTTTGTTTTCAAAGCACATACTTTTTCTGGAAGCAACTAACTCAGTTGAAATCCATCCAATACTTCTCGAGAAAAACGCGTCTTCAAATCTTCGCCGATTGTATCCAACAGAGGAATGTACACTGAGACCTTGTAGTATTCTTCGCAAGTTCTCACGCACAAATTTTATCGTTTTGTTTGTCGACCGCAGATTCTTGGTTTTTTTTCGTCAACTTTCAGTTTTGCCGATATCTCTCTCGTGTCCAAATAAATGGATCGAAAATGTTCGTCAGCTTTTTGTCTTCGATTTCGAAACGTTACAAGCCGTGTGTCTATCATATTTGATGCCTTTGCCAGAACGATCGACTTTTTCTGAAGAATAACGCTGAACGAATGAGTTAGAGATATAATATCATCTCTGCGATGGGTATCAACGATGATCGTTGACGATCAGCAACAATTTCGCGGCAAATTGGATAACTGCATCATGCCGTTGAACCCATTTTGTTTCACAAAAATTGCCAGAGTAAAAACCACGTTCCCCCATATCCCTTCTCTTAATTCGCAACTGATCTAGTCGTTCTTCCGCCGTTACAAGAGAATCTGATGGCGTTGAGTCAACAATATTTCAGGGAAAGCTGAACTGGCCTCCCTTTTTACGAGGCATATTCGAGATAATTCATGATGATTTCATAGGTTAGTCGTACGGAAGCATTTATTATTATTTGATCATTACATTTGACCAATCACACCATTTCAAGATGGCGACGGTCATCATAGCAACTCGTGATATCTGAAAAATATATAAAGTGCGAAAAAATCAAATAAAATTCGTGTCTAAGTGCAACCGTCTCTGAATATCATCGTTCCACCACTTCCAAAATTCATTTTCGACATATACGAGTTGAACGTTTTACATGCTGAAGCTGATAGACGTAAACGTTGTTGTAGTCGCAAAGTGAAAAATATACGATCCCAAAATAAAACTCCTTGAGGCTTCTGAGAGGCTGTTTAAGACTACTGTGCAAAGTTTTTTTTATTTGCGGCGAGGTAAATAACTCTTAAAGTTCAGGCCACTGACTCCGAATTTCGGTAGAACTTTTAATAATTTCAACTCGTTCTTGTATCGTATTTCTTTCGATGATGAAATGACAAATCTTACTGAAGAGAAATGTCAAAAGAGTAGGAAAAAATATGGTGTCGTTTGTTGTCCCTATCGGTCTACTTTTGTAGTGCACAATTGAAAACCGCTATACATAACCCCTAGAGCATAAATTAATTTGTAAATAACTTTCTCGGACGACAAATTGAAATTTAGTTAAGATGTTCGTCGACGACTTCGACTGTAAACGTTACAGGGACGCATCTCTTTATTACAATCGATTTTAACTGTTTATAGTCATGACTACCGACCAATAGTCTGACTGCTTTTCGGTGATATAATATATACTATCTTATCAAAGCTCACCCTTTGTAATTATGTTCTAATGCTAATTTACTGTACTCGAAATCCAGACAATTTTTAACTTCGTGCTTCGCCAGGTATCAGCTGCTTTTTATTTTTTTATCATTTTTTGCTTCCATTATATTTCTGCCCCATATGCGTTCTGTGGTCTAAACATATAATTTACTTGTACTCTTCATCCATTCTACACGTCCTTATACGCTACCGCGTGTCCTTCGAAATTGAGATTAATTGCTTTCAACAAACGAAATTTTTATTTTTTATGATGTGTAAGTCTATATCCAATGGTCATGCGCTAAATTAGCAATTATTTGGTGCGCTCAGTTTTTCCGGCAGTTTTTCCACTGTTGGCGCCTTTTCAATATTTAATTGCCTCTATGTACGGTATTTATTCCTTTTATATTATTGCTTGATGTTTTTAAGGAAGGACTGACCTACCCACTTATGTACATATGTAGTCCAATGTCTCGGACACCATGTGGCTTTCACTTTTACGCTATATTTATTATAATCATGCAGTGAAACAATTGTCGAAGTTAAAAAATGCGCGTCGAACAATTTAATCCAAAAAACTGGATTGTCTTCACGGCTCATGCCGTATTGGCTCCCTCCTTAACTTTTGTAAGCTACAATCGAAATTATTATTATTTTTATTTGTCAGTTTTTTATGCATTTCCTCTTGCATAAGTCGTCTATCACTATTGAGACACAACTCTGTTATAGTCCATATCTCACCATATGTTTCTGTGGCAATCTTCCATAGCTCGTGAGTACTCCACTTCTGCAATTTTTATGGTTTATTATATTGATTGCTGTTAATTATTATTTATTTTCCTCTCATTCTGTATCTTTTCAGCGCTCTTTGGTGACTATGGCAATATTGGACGCATTCGTCGGCGCCATCATCCGCGTGGCACGAAGCGTGGCCGGCCACGAGGCAGCACAAGGCGTGGCGGCGGCAATGGCTCTATGGGACGTTCAATCTCATCACCGGGTAATGCAAATGTAACAATGCCCGGTACGCCAGGTGGAGAAGGTGGGTTATGGTCATTAAGAAAATGTAAATATATTTTTTTTATTTAAAGGCAGCAAATGGGTGTTAAAAGTCGTTGGCTAACGCAATAAATTTAAACAAGAAAAACGTTAACTTCGTTTGCACAGAAGCTATTATATGATACCGTGGGGCTAGTGAGGGACTAGTTCGCGTTATATAGACAGATAGACGGACATGGCTAAATCAAATTCAGCTCGTCAAGCTGTTCATTCATAAATACTCTTTATAGAGTCCCCGACGTTCCTTCAGAGTTACAGATTTCGTAATGAACTTAATACTCCCTGTTCAGGGTATAATATTTTAATTTATGGCTGAGCCGGCTTCAATGAACTCTGATTTGTTGAATTCTCGCATCGAAATGTTAAGAAATATGAAAAGGAAACATTTACCAAATAGAATGGTCTCAAATATTGCTTTGCCAAATATCATGTTCGGTGCTGTTTCGATTCTAGCATTTTTTAGCTCCGTTTACGAAGCTAAGAACTCGACGAATCACAATCGTCCAATGATATAATAATAAGAAGATATTCTCCGTACAATGACCCACGATACAAATAAATTCTGACAAAATGGCAGCGTTTTTTTAAATTATACCTCAAATTTTGATCGTTTTGGGCCTGGCAAATTTCGATTTTGGATCAGACCAAAGAACCGATTCAGTCATTGTAGATTCAAATACAGAAAAAATAGTAAGACTTTATTCATAATTTTAAAATACTAATTTTATTCTTCAAAATCCTATGTCATACCCCTCAAAATAATCCCCTTGACCTCAATACACTTGTGCCAACGTTTTTTCTTCGCCTCACCTTTGTCACAATATTCGACTGTCTGTTTCCGGGTCGTAAGCATAGATCCAAGACTCATTGCCAGTAATAAGGACATCTTGGTAGTCGGAAAGCATTGTATCACAGACGTTAACCCTGTTTTCGAATCGAACTTTCACTTTTCTTCGGCCCAAAGGATTTTCCAAATATTTTTCACTGATCCTTCCGATGTTTTAACGACGCCAGTAAGTTCTCTGACTGTTAATCGTAGATTCTCAAAAACCAAGTTCTTCATTTTATTGACGTGTTCATCATCAGTTGTGTTGATTGCCCTCCTGGATGTGGTTCGTCGTTCCCGACCCTCCATGAATAATTTGTACCAATCAAAAACACTTGTTTCCGACAAACAATCGTCACCGAAGACCTTTTTCGACATTATAAATGTTCCGGCACCAAAAATTTGGCTCCACACACAAAATTTATTGGACTTTGGATGTGTCACTTGGCACAGATGTAACTGAAAGTCGTACCGATTTATCCGTTTTCATAGTAAATCTACAAATCGCATATGCTTGCGAACAATCAGATAAATGTTGCTTTACAGAAGGCTTTACAGTTATTGAGTTACCGTTACTTTCTTGATTAGGACGACCGGGAATTACTGAGCTATAACTACTTTCCAAGCCGGAATATATCCTCCTCAAGGCTTAATGTAATCGTTGAAGTATATTGCTTGAATGTAACACTCCTGCTTGCTTATATGCAACTCTACTATTGCCCGCCACTTAAAGCTAATTAATTTAACTGCCTGTTTTTCAGGATTTCGAAATGTGCTTGTGGTTTTTACGAAATTCTTGAATGCCCTCTTTCCTATACCACTTCCGTTATGCTTATATATTTTAATCCGTACTTCCCTTTGCCTTGACAAATGTGGTTTCGTTCCAGCGCTTCCGCTGTTCCTTTGCATGCCTGCTTTACCGTGCTTTGGTTGTACTTAAGTACGCGCCTAAGTGGCACTTAAGCTAATGAGTCACACTCAAACACTCGCGAATGAAGGCGGGGAGGGGGATAATGCTGCCAGAAAAAAATAAATGTTTAATAGAGTGTAATAAGTGTGAGTATTGAATGCGCGTCAGCAGGCAGTGGTTAGATATCAAGTTTAAGTAGGGTGGGTGGCTCAATACGTGACATATTTTACAGTTATTTTGTGTACTCACACTTGCCGCATATCTGATATGCCTTTGGTGTATATTATTACAATCTGATGACTACCCTTTCCCTTATCGCGCGGAGTCAAAGCAAATATTTTCTTTTAGATTTTTGATATGCAGCAATCAATGACATTACAAAAGTGATAAAATTGAAATTGTTATTATATTATCAATGATGCGCAAGAATATGGAATGAAATATGTTAAATAACTTCCTTAATTGCTCAGTTTGCTTAACTTTGGGTTGCTCTGAGGCATATCCGGGCAACAGAGTGCAGTCTGCGAGGTGCATAATTAGTGTAACCGCTTTTGCCTACCATTTCTGGCTCGGAAATATAATTGATTGCAAGCAGTGAGTCATTACAGAGTCACGGATTGCCCCATCATAATGGGTTGCCAAAAAAGTCTTGCGGTATTTTTATTGAATTTTTTTTTTATTGAAATTGAAATGAATTTTTGATGACTCATGCCCAGCTCTTGACCGATGCTACGGCTGCTACTATGCCGGTCTCTTTCGACCAATTCAGCGATTTTATCGCAATTTTCGACGACAGGCCTACCGGAGCGTGGCGCATCTTCGACCACCTCTGCACCAGAACGAAAACGTTAAAACCATCGTTGTGCGGTGGAAATGGAAACTGTATCGGGTCCATAAACTGCACAAATTTTATTGGCGGCTTGAGTTGCATTTTTGCCTTTATCGTAGTAGTACTGTAAAATATGCCGTATTTTCTCTTTATTTTGCTCCATTTTTGCGACGCTATAACTCACGAACGACTTAAAAAGAAAAGACAATCAATCAAACGCGTGTTAGCGCGTGAAATGAGCTTTCCAAAAAGGTATAGCATGACCCGATGCGACGAATAAAACTAGAACTACGCGCTTTCAGCGACAACTAGCGAAAATACCGCAAGACTTTTTTGACAACTTAATACTTATACCACATTCTCTGTACCTAAAATTTTGCCGGTTCATATATCTATTTGATGAGGGGAAGTTGTCGAAGAAAAACTATTTTGAGGCTTTAAATCTTATGTCATATGATTTTCTAGTGGGATATTTACAGATAATGTAGATCGGACGTATTTTTGAAGCCTCAAGTTAGTCGAATTCTAACCAGGAAACGTATAACGTGGATATAAGAACATTTTACACCAAACTAATAAGTATTTCGCTTTTGATGATTTTTCTGCTATATTTGCTTGTTGAGTCCTCATCGATTTAGAGTAGAATCGGTATGAAACTTGACAATTCACAGGAACTTAATTTTTCTATTTCATTCTCCAAAAGTAAACACATAGCATCATTAATAAAAGATTTCGAGTTGATTTGACGGACATTTAAAAAATAAATGGCGGAATGTGTTGATCCAGTTCGAACCGGAGCTCCTCGCGACGATTATCACTAATCCTTAGAGATTCATTTCAAATCATTAAAAAAAAATTAGTTTTCTTAACAGCCGAGCGGCTTTCGAAATATAGTTAATTGAATATATGTAAGTGTTAAAATTAATAGTTAATTGTTTATAAAAAATCGTTATTACAAAAAATCTTTTGATCAGTCGAGTTTTCCAAAAATTTCATTGAATCGCTACAGAGCGGTTTTCAAACTACAGTGGTCATTAGTTTAAAAACCAACACGCATTTTTGGTTGCAGCTGCAGCTACCTGCTCTCGAAGGTTCCAAGGTTCCGATAACCCTTTTCTAATTATCGGTTAACTCGAAAAGTATTTGTCGCATTTACATTAAATTTCCAGAGAATATTCCGATATATTATACTAACAAATGGAATCGTAAATATATATTGTGACAAAAAAGTACCCAGGATGATCATCAATATTTATTTTTTCGCCTTCACAGTAATCCTCACCAGATAAAAGTCCTCGAAACACTTTCCGTAGGTACTTTTTGGGAAGACTTTCCGCTCCTTCAGCGTATTTGGTTTTATCTCTTTGATCGATTGAATGCAGGTTTCACGGAGCGGCAATTTTAGTTTAGGTAATAAGGAAAAATCACACGGAGCCAAATCTGGTGAATATGATGGTTGATCGATGGCATTCATTGCATTTTAGCTTTAAATTCAGTCACAATTATACTCTTTTTGAAAAAAAACTCACCTTTATCGGGATGTGTCGAGGCAGAACGCGTTTCATACCCAAAATATTCACAAAAATCATTCGAACGGACTCGCGAGAGATGTCGAACTTTCTATCCTTCACTTATTTAATATTTTCATCAGTTGAAGAGGTCGAAGGTCGTCCAGAACTAGGCACATCTTCAACGAAATGTCGAGCTTCTTTGAAGGCGTTGTACCAATCGTGATTTTGATAAAATAGAATCGCCGTAAGCCTTTTTAATTACAATTTCCGTGCGCTTTTTGTCCCAATGTAGTATGATGACAACTTCGTCATTATTTCATGACACGAATTAAAACTATTTCATAATTTAGAAATAGGAAAATCGCTAACATTTATGCTCAACATTCGCTTCGAATCACGTCCAGTAAAATCTATTAAGCGTTGCGACATGTTAAGCGTTCGAGCAACGCTGCACTTAGTGCCACCACCACACAGCCATTTACTTGTCACTACGTAGTAGCCTCGATTTCGCCAGCGTTCACCGCTTGACATGTGGCACATGCCACTCCTCGCCGTTGGGAATGCTACATAGTAGCTAATTTCGTATGCAGACACACTCGTTGCCTCGCTTCCGCTTTCTTCCACACGTGATTTGTCAACAAAGCCAGTCGCCGGCGGCGGCATCATCATTAGCGGCGCTTTTGTCAAACACCCGTCGGCTTCCAGACGTGGTCCCCTATTTACATAAGGAATGTCCGTCCGCAAACGCGTACCATTTTCCCGACTCCTGCCCAAATTATGCCGTGACGCAACCTGGATTAACCAGCGACAACATGCCTATCGATGATTTTACGTAATTTTCGGTGGAAAAACCTTGAAATCAATGCCGTGGTGATTCCAGCTCCCGTCCGACAAGCAGCAGAGTCATGCACATGTATGTAAATACATACAAACTCGGTTGTAATTGTAGTCCTGCACGTAGCGCGTAGGGGGAAGCGCTGCCAGCGCCGTTTAACGCATAAGCCGCTTAGTGCAATTAGCATTGTTGTAAGCGCATTGTCGGCTTGTTGCATTGTGGTACGTGCCACTGGGCCGATAGCAGCGGATATTAATGTGAAATATTCAGTATTTGCGAAAGGGATATCGATACAGGCGCGCTTACCGGAGCGCAGCATAGCTAATCTCCTTCGTTGTATAAGAGCCATAATGTGTCTCCGAGTTATGTGCAAATGCACAGTTTACAGCAAATATAAATAATAAATAAATTCATTGGAAAAAATCATAATTCTTCAATTTCTTCTAAAAAACACTTTGTGTCTAATACAATACTTTCTCTCCTCTCTTCCGTACAGATGGCGCGCACTCAACGTTACTCACGAATTTAGGCGCTGCCGAAACCAGCTTCACTTCCACCGTGCCAACGCCGGTGAAACGCGGTCCTGGACGTCCACGGCTCAAGACAGCCGGCCCAACATATGCGGGCACACGCGGCGCCCCACGCACACGCAAGCCAATCGGTCCATTGGTCGTGCCACTCGGCCACAGCCCCGGCGCCACACCAATGACACGCAGCCCGGCTGTCAGCCGCGCACCTAGTCCCAGCTTTTCGGAGCGCAGCAGCTACAGCGCCACCGGTGCTGGGATTAGCACGTCGCAAGCTAGCGGCAGCAGTGGCACAACTAACAAGGATGTGGGCAGCAGCTGAGCACCGGCAGTTAACTAGTTTCATTTATGTTAAGAAGTTTATTTAACGAACAACCAATTAATTTATTACACACACACACACACACACAAACACATACCTAAAATAATTTTTCATTTTTATATTTTATATCCTTTTTGCTGATACTTGGATTTCGCAAACTATTGTGCTTTTATTAGTTTAAGTCCAACAGTGTTCATTACGCATTATTCACTAACTAAGAAAAAATTAAAAAAATATTTATATTAATGTATTAATAGTATTTTAAGCTGTATTATTAAAAATATTGAGCAATTGCATAAAGTCAAACAAATTTTAAAAAAATCTTATTTTGGCAAAATTTTTCTATTACCTAAAAAATACTTTTATTTTGTTAAACAGTGTATTTGCTTTTAGGCTTTTTTAAGCTGTATACAGCAGCGCATTTCTCTTATTATTGTATTACAATTTGTTTTCAAATGAGAACTCAATATTATTGCTGAATGTAAAAACTAAAAAAAATTAAATAAGTAAACGAAAATTCAAATAAATAAAAAATTCTAAAACTATATACACTTTGTACACAATAACTCACATAACATTTTCACGCTGCACGAGCTCTTTTTATACTTTTTGGCATTTTTCCTTACATACACTATACTTTTGCTTACAGTTTTTAGGTTATATTATATTTAATTCTAAAATTTTGTTTAAAAATGCAATTAATAAGCAATAATTGATAAGCAGAAAAAGTTGAATAATGTACTCAGTCATAAATCAACTAAACATGTGCGATTCTTTCCTCATTTAGTTCATTAAAATTGCATTTGCGAAATGTTGTCGATAGAAGAAATCGAAAGGAAAAATATTTTGAAAAAAAAAAATTAATTAGAAAAAAGCATACTCTGTAAACACACGCCCACACACAGCCAATGAAGAAATATTTATTTACCCTGTATTAAAATATTAAGTAAATAAATTGCTCACCCTAATAAAATAAGAAAACGCAAGCCAAATATACTTCTTATTTCTGCTCGGAAATGAATGGTTTGAAAGCAGCGTAGATATGTACATACATATAGTCACCTAAAGTGCAAAATAACGCAAAAAAAAATCGAAATTGAGTTTTTTACATCATGTTACATATACTATATGTATGTATGGATGTAGGATAAAAAAAATAATTTTCAGCTTCAGCTGTCAGATATAACCAATATATAACCACTTTATAATCGAACTTAAATTTTCTTTGAATGTGAGTGCTTTCAATTATTATCGATTTTCCTCGCCTGTAAACTTATGAAAATGGATGTTCGTATTTTTACATTTTAGGTGACGATATCGTATTCTTGATTTCTTGAATTCACAGGTTACTAATTGCATGTACTGCGCAGGCTTTAAAATATAAACCGATCTATCGATAAATTGTTTCTCATCCAGAGTATCAAAAACTTATAAAAGTTCAAATAGCGAAATAATTTTAAACTGCAGTGCGTTAAAAAAATAATAATTTCTCTTTTGCGCAGTCACCGATGAGTACAATTCAGTCACTCTTCTTAATGTGTCCAGAAGCGTTTTGAAACAGCCGAAGCATTCGAGAGGTTCCAAATAGACTATCAAAAACTGCAAAGCATTTGCATACGAGTTGTACATATGTGAAAAGGTGGTCTAACCATTATAGAGAAACTGAAAACATAGATTAGAAGCCATGAAGAGGTAAAAATCAGTTAACATCTAAATGTGAGAACAAAACTAACATTTTCCCGTTGTTTTAGTCGTCATAATTGTCGTTTCCCAGTTGTCGTTTTTATCATCGCTTTCTTAAGTCATATTCTTCAAAAATATCGCCAGGTCAAATAAAAGTCATTGAAATTTTGTGTATAGGTGCGATTGTTCTCATTTTTGAGAAGAAACTAACGCTCTGTAGAAGGGAAGCTAAAATTTTTTTTTTAAAGGCACTCGATTTACCATGTGTCTAAATACAATACGTGACAGACTTCAGAGATCTGGTATCAAACGCAGCAGTGCTGTATTCAAACCCTTACTTTCAAAAAACCCATTGAAAAGAGGTTGCATTGGGTGCAAGAAAACATCAACCGTAATTGAAGCAATATCATTTATTGATGAGTCTATGCCTGTATTGCTCAACTCCATGAGTGGTGCTTGGTTAAGAAAAGAACAAACATTTATTCAAAGAAGTGTTCAGCAACCTTAAGAGGCGCATTTATAAAATGTTTCTCCGGTAATGAATTTGTGGTTTTGAGGTGTTTCACAGACAACCGGAACGCCGTTAAAATGATAAAATTGTATAAAAAGGTTTTACTGAAGTCAGCTGAAATGCCGTTTGGAGAACGCAAGAAGGTAATGATCGGAAACATAGGAGCAGACTCTGTACTCAATGGAAACAAAAAACCCATAATTTTAGATTGGCTTTCACAGTCACCTGAAGCAAATCCAATAGAACGTTTGGGGCTTTAGTGCAAGCCTAAATATATAGAAAAGAACTTTAAAAAATTGGTAAATGCTGATTTAAGGTCTTTCCATACTCTTCAGCATAAAATGTATGGTTTTGGAAATGAAAAAAGAATACATACTCTGAAGGGTCCCTCGTTAAGAAATATTATTATTATTGTAAATAAGAATTTTAGCAAAATTGTATTTCTAAAATATATCTTAAAATATTTCAATTTTATATCGAACCCCTTTAATCAAACCATCTCGCTGTAGATCCCAAAACACCACACTTTTGGGTTCCGAAAGAACATAAGTTGTCTTGTTTAATATTTTCTACATACCATGATATACAGAAACATTTTGCTGAGCCGATTTCTCGGGGAAATTGCCGTTATATAAGCATCTAAACCATTTTAACCCTTGTTGTTCTTAACAAATAATTTTGTTCAAGAGTTAGGCCCTCCTCTTTGGTGACTTTATTGCTTTACGAATTTGGTTGTTTGATGCCATTATTCGTTGGAAAATTTTGTAGATAATGCCTTATTAACAAGTAAGGAAGGGCTAAGTTCGGGTGCAATCGAAAATTTTATACTCTTACAACTTGCAGGAATCAAAGCAAGGAAAATACCTTAAGATGTAAAACGTCAACCTGAGGATCGAAATCCAAGCAATTTTTTACACATATACATACATACTATATATAACTTAAAAGGTTTGTTAGAAAAACGAAAACATTATATGTACATACGTAGCATATGGAAGTTTGGGTAGTATCGACCAGATTTTATTTATTTTTCCCAATAACACATAGTATTAACATGTCACATACTAAAAAACTAATCGTAAGAGTAAAGTCAGTCGGATGTTCGAAAATCCTGATATTAGTTACATGGGGGGTAAGTCGATATTTTAGCTCGAATTTATTTATTTTAGGCACAAAAATACCCTGTTATGAGTAAAACACGCAAGCTACTTTTCATTGAGATAACTCACATTTTGGCCGATATATGCGCTACAAAGTCACCCGGAAGGTCGATTGTCTTTATATTAGATATATGGGGGCTGAGAGAAGTATTAGTCCGATTCAACCTATTTTTGACATACAGACATACCATTGTCAGAGAAGTATTACCCTTGAATTTCAATTATATACCTCAGACATTGTATACTTTGAATGAATAAGCACCAGGGTCTAAATATTTGGTACCAAGGGGCGTGAACAGAAGACACTTTTGAGTACTGTTTTGAACAACAATACTGGATTTGAAAATTTTTTGGTCAAAAGGTGGCATACACTAAGGACATTATACATGCAAAGTTTCCCCATTCCCATTATATTAATTTCTCCTTGATTTATGTACTGAAAACTGAACGAATCAAGTGGAATTAAAAATTGTGCTATAATGGGAAGTAGGCGTGGTAAGGTGGTAGATTTCGCTCATTTTCACAACGTGACTTAAGAATATAAAAAAATGCCCCGCCCCAAATTTTGTCGAGATCGTAAGTCGGGTTTCGAGGTATGGAATTTCACCAAGAAGTGGGCGGTGCCACGCCCATCGTAAAATTTTCATACCGGCTCTCATAAAGCTTTCTTTTACCATCCCGGCGGAAATTTTTACGTTTCTGACGCATTTAGTTATTGATTTGTCGCGCTTTTAGTAGTTTTGAACAGTACCGTTAGGTGGGGAGTGAACGGAGTTTTCATCCGATTTCATCCACTGTCCTTAGCAACTCCTGTAAGATTCGTGCTGGGCGAATTTGGTTGTTGTATCTTTAGTGGTTTAGGAGATATATACATTAAAGTTAGTAGAGGGAGGGGCAACACCTACTTTTTCCAAACATTTTTCTCAAAGGTGCCCCTTGCTATAGCAATCTTCTGTACTAAATAACAGCTTTATATCTTAATTTAGTACATAGTTACGGCACTTTTTATGTTTTCGATTAATGGCGATTTGTGGGCGTGGCAGTGGTCCGATACGTCTTCTCACTTTAGCTCGCCTTCAAACGGTTGTTTTTTGGTTACCCAGACGGTACTTGGTCTAAGACCGGAAGTCGTGAGCTGCTTGAGCCATGTGTAAAATAATCGTTTCTGGCTCAAGAACTCCGCACTTCAGTAAACTTCTACACATGGCTACATACTTCAGTCCCGCAAATCACTTATCTAATATTCCGCTTGCTATGTTCGGACCCTTTCATCCAAACCAATTTTGAAAATTATTTACATCAACACACCAAAAGCTCTACAGGGGAATTCATTCTATAATCAAAGCCATGACAGCTCAGTCAAAACGGTCCCGTTAGATTGGCAAAGGAAAGTGAAGCTCGTAACAGTTCATAAAAATGTTAGAATTATCGAAACGAAGAACATAAAATGTACATGTTTCCTTACTTGTGTGCAAATGTAAATATGTGTGCGTATATGTATGTATGTGGGAAGACAGAAGACTGTCTGTGCCGCTAGTACTTGTATATGCTGATCTTAACAAGTGCACTGCCAATAAAGCGTACAATAACAGCAACAACCATCGTAGATGAAATATGTGGAATTAACCAATAAAACCGTTATGTGCAACAGCAGATTGCCACTCTAGCGCTTGTATTGTGCACTGCATTGCTGACATGCCAGTGATTTCGCACCGCTGAAGACACTCTGCGGGCACACACACACACGCTACCGCATTGATTTGCCTGCCACTCAGCTTCATTGTTGCAACATGCAACATGCCAACATTTTCGCGCATTTAATTGAAAGTTTTGTTAATATTTTTCCGATTTGTGTTATTATTGAGCGCGATATGCGCTGCCTATACACACACATATACTCGTACACATGTACTTGCGCCTCTCACTCGCTGCAAGCGCTGCCGGTGCGCCACTTTAGTCGCCGCCAGGCGCAAACGCATTAAAAGCGACAATCCGCGTCTGATTTTAATTGAATTTGAATTTTTAATTGATATGACAAGGAGCCGCGCGTCCAGCGCTGAGAGCCAGAGCGCCGCAGAGCCGCTAACAGCTGCTCGGACGGTTTGTTTTGGTTGTTGTTGGCACTTTGATCACTATAACTGTCGGCTTTACCGTTTCTATTGCCACTATGCGTGTTTGCAGGCATCTCCGCACATTGCGGCAATCTCGAAACTGGCAGGCACATAAATTTTTGGAAATATGAGTTGCGGCGAGTGGATTTCGTGGCTCGTTAAATACGCAAATATTTGATTGTCTTTTTATGCTCCGTATTTTTGATTAAACGTACATAAATGCATATTTGTTTGACACTTGACAGCTAATCCGTTGATTATCAATGCTGCTTGATGAGTGTTTCGTAACTTGTAAGCCGTTAAAATTTCGAATTGTGCCAATCTAAATATTTGTTCGAGCGATTTCGAAAACAAATTGTTGCGAAACAAAAAAGTGAAAGCGTTTTAGCTTTTTCTTCAATTTGTGCCATAACCATCTTAAAATGTTGGTCTAATCGAAGTATCAAGTGAAGTCAGTTTATTCTTTCATATGATTCGAAGGCATATGGACTTTTATCACGTTAGAACCATCCCAAGCGACATCGCTTCGCTCTATGGGCCTTGAAAAGTTCCAAGGAGATTTGACGTTTTCGAACCTAATTTTGTTCAGCGATTAGGCCCATTTCTAGCTGAATGGGTATGGAAACAAGTTAATTGGTCGCGTTTGGGACGAAGACCTCAATTTGTCGATTCCAAGATAGTTTCAATAATTGGAACTGTTTTATACCACATTCTGGCGGATTTCGAGAAAGAATTTGGGCTTGCATCCGTATCAAATTGTTCTCACTCGAAAACTGAAGCCATTGGTTCATCATAAATGTCATAAATTTGCTGATTTCGCCGCGGAACAACTTGAAAAACGATTTCTTATAGAAAATCATCTTCTCCGCTGAAGCTCACTTCTATCTGAGTGTTGAGGTAAATAAAGAAAACTGTCGATTTTGGTGCGAAGAGAATCCACAAATTATTCATAAACAACCTTTTCACCTAAATTGACAGTTTGGTGTGGTTTTGGTCTGGTGGAATAATCGGACCGTGCCTCTTTCGAAATGAAGCAGGTGAATCCATTACCATCACTGTTATGGCCGCAATTGGAAGAAGTTGATCATGACAAGATCTGTGCCAACAAGACGGGGCAATGTGCACCACAGCACATGCAACAACCGGATTATTGCGTGAAAAGTTTGGGGATTCGGTTATTTTAAGAAATTGTGACATTGAATGGTTTTCAAGAAGTTGTGATTTAACTCTATTTGACGACTTCTTGTAGGGTTATTTGAAGTCATTGCTCCTTAGCAATAAACCAGACTGTCTTTAAGCTTTGGGAGCCATATGACATACGGCTCGATTTAGTGGAAGAGACACTCGAAAATTGGGTTCGAATTCGTTCCTGCAAAAGAAGTCGAAAAGTTCATTTCAATAATGTTTCATTCAGAACTTGATTGTACCGATTGTACATCACATTAAATAAAAATCATTTGAATTTCTTTATCAATTAGTGTTTTTTTCGAAAGGACATCAAATCACTCTTATTGGAAAACCCTGTATTAGAACAATAATGAAGAGCGATTTATGAAAGGTTTATTATGTTCATTGAGAGAGAAGATTGAAGAGAACTCAATTATCGGCGGTCCACAGAAGTACTTAGAATCAAGGGGGATGTTAGAAATTAATGATGATATTAATACATTTAAAAAAACTCTAAACTTTCCGTCTAAGCCGTTCGGTTAGAAGTATTATTTCCTCAATTAAATAACAAAAAGATATAATTTTATTGTTTTTTAAAAGAAATTTAATGTGTTTCATTACAGCCTGTTTGTGTACAACAACTTTCCTACTGACCAGAAGCTACCGCGTGTGGGCGATTGCTTTCGGCAGACGGTCCAATAGCCGGACAAATGCGAATTATGAGTTTGATCGAAGGGGAGTAGCTCATAGTAGATAATGCCCTGCAAGCCCCACGAAAAACGTAGAAAAATCATGCATGATCATCAATCCCGGCTTGGGCACCATTTGTGTTGGCCTACCGCTATTCGATAACTTTGCTGTTGTCGATAGTAACCTACTTTTCATCCACAGCAACCTTATCTAATATATTGCAAAATACTGGATTTCTTTTACTTCTTCTTTATTGGCGTAGACCACCGCTTACGCGGTTATAGATGAGTTTACAATAGTACACCAGTCTTTCTTCATTTAGAGATTCCAAAGTGGAGCCAGGTCCTTCTCCACCTGGTGTTTCCAGCGGAGTGGAGGTCTTCCGGCGGGTGCTGCGTCGAATACTCTCCAGAGCTGGAGTGTTTTCGTTCATTCCGAACGACATGAGGCCAAGCCAGCGTATCCGCTGTCTCTTAATTTGCTGAGCTATGTTAATGTCGTCGTATATCTCGTACAGCTCATCGTTTTAACGCTGCCAATGCGCAAAGGACCATAGATCTTTCACAGAACCTTTCTGAATCTTCTCGATTCAGCTCTGCAGCACTAATTATTTTTCTCTAGCAGCAGATTGAAGAAGTCGCACGATAGGGAATCGCCTTGTTTTAGAACCTCACTTGGCATCGAACGGCGAGAGGTCAGCTTTCCATTCTGAGAGCTCCTTTTGGTATTGCTTAAAGTCAGTTCTAATTCTTCTTACTAGACGTCTTATTCATTGGTTTGAGAAATTATAGGAAAATAGTTTTATACAGAATTATTGAAAAGGTTGTATTACTTCCAAAAACTAGTATAGGAGTTAACTGACCAACTAGTTTGGTAAAATGCAATCAAGGTATACAAATCGTCTTCCACAGCCAATTCTTCTTCCTGCTACAAAATTTAAAAGTAAAAATAATCATATACATATACTATACAACAGATATAACAGATGCGCTCTGTAAAGCAGGGGCAACATTAGAAAGCTTATGTACAACTTTTATGACTAATTTTGCTCCGCTTTGCGCCTAGACATTTCTTTTGACAAAAAAAAAAAAACAAGAAAAAACGTTAACTTCGGCTGCATCGAAGCTGATATAAACTTCACAGGTGCATATCTTGTAGTAACTATGTGTTCAGTTTGTATGGAAGCTATATGCTATAGTAATCCGATCTGAACAATTTTTTCGGAGATTACATTGTTGCCTTAGAAAATAATCTATACCAAATTTGGTGAAGATACATTGTCAAATGTGAAAGTTTTCCATACAAGAACTTGATTCTGATCGTTCAGTTTATATGGCAGCCATATGTTATGGTGGTCCGATATCGGCCGTTCCGACAAATGAGCAGCTTCTTGAAGAGAAAATGACGTTTGCAAAATTTCAAAAGGATATCTTAAAAACTGAGGGACTAGTTCGTATATATACAGACAGACAGACGGACAAACAGACAGACGGACAGACAGACAGACGGACATGGCTAAATCGACTCAGCTCGACATACTGATCATTTATATATATACTTTATAATGTCTCCGACGATTCCTTCTGGGTGTTACAAACATATATATTTGTGAATTCCATTTGTGAATTCCATTTGTATACCCGAATCATCAGCATTTTTATATGCAAATGGTACCGTAATAATTTTATGAAAATTCTGAAAACTAATTTCCGAATTAATTGCACGATTGGCTGTATGTCTCCGTGTTTGTATTTTACTTGTAGTGCCAACTCATTCTAGCGTGAATTATTAATAGGACAATAATATTCAGTGCTATATAATAGAACTGACTTAACATTGTTATTGTTGTTACCGTCGCTTCATTACAGGGCATATGTATCTTCAAGTTAGTTGGAATTAAATTTCTTAATTTGTATATCATAGCAACACAATGGGGGACATACAATACTGATATAAATATTTATGAACTCACCACACACACAAACACAAACAAATATTGCTTAGCTTCTGTCTGCCAGCATTTCTTCATTCAAATGAGGTAGCTTAATGGGCAAAACCATCAACTACCAATACACCTACAACCTTTATTGCGAGCGTGCCACCCGCAGAAATTGTTGTTGTTGCTTTTGTTGCTACCGTCAGCGTGTGTAGTTGGAAGGTAAAACGATGGACACGACTTCACCGCAGGATTCGGTCGCGCTTTTCAACTTTTTTAGATTTTTATCATTTTAACTATTTTACAAATTTTCGATGAAGCGTTGTTGTTTTTGTGTGTTTATTGTTGTTAATGCCATAATGTGTATATTTGCTGCTGTTTCTTGTACATATTTTGGTATGATTTCAGTACTTGGGGGGCGGTTTGCTGTTGCTACTGCATTACTTTTTGTGATAGCTGCCTGTCAGTGGCGGAGTAAAGAATATACAGTGTGCGAAATAATTATGAACCTATGCTGCAACGTAGACTTCTGTTATATATGTTATATACGTATAAACTTAAAATATTATTAACGCGCGAGAGACAAAAAAATTCCATGGCAATAGTGGCCATCATTAGTCCTATTCTTATATTATTTTACACTGAACACGGTATGGCTCAAGCAGCAACGACTTCCGGTCTTAGACCAAGTATCCTCTGGGTAGCCAAAAAACATCCGTTTAAAGGCGAGGCCGCCACATAAAAAACGTCCCCAATGAAAAGGGGAGAACAGCCTCGGATGAGAGACCTTCTTTTGATGACGACCACTGCAAAACTGTTAAGGTCCTGTCCGGTCTTTTAATTGCCGCTGCCCAGTTGGTTAATGTCTTTGCAAGAATAAAAGCTGACACCACCGCCGTGCAAAAAGTGCGATAGACGGTATAAGGACTGATACGAGAAGACCTTGTGATATTTACTTCAGTGGCCATATAAACGAGCGTAAATTCGGTGTGTGCACCCACGCCCCAACGAAAGAGAAGGACAATGTGACCGCCTCCACGACGTCTAAATCGTACTTGGCAATTTTAACGCCAGGGTGGACACAAAAGATATATTTGACACAACGGTCGGTAAATACAACCTCCATGACGAAACATCCCCAAATGGGTTGGAGCTGATCGACTTCGCCGAGGTCCGAAATTTGATTATCTGTAGTATTTGAGTATCTGTGTCCAGCATAGGAAAATTCATCAAGCTACTTGGTTGTCTCGGGATCGAAATGCCGCCAACCAGATCGATCATGTTGTGATAGACGGAAGTCACGTCTCCAGTGTTTTAGAGTTCCTAACATTGGCTCGGACCACGATCTTGTCGCAGCCACCTCTGTGCAGCAATAAATGCACGTCAACAAACAAGTTTATGTCACAACGGGGCTAGCATAAACTTCAGTGAAAACTCTTAATTAGAATTTTCGTCTTTTAGGTTATTAACTGATCTATTTTAGTCTATAATATCCGAAATTATATGCGATATTTATAACAATAATACATAAGTTCTCAGAGAAATAACTGACAGAATCACCAATATATTACTAACGGTTCTGCCAAAGGAAATACATAGGGAAACATTTTTTATTAAAGGTGTATACATAATTATGGTCTCTACCGTATATGTTTATTTGCATATATTTTAATGAAAACAAAAACAAAGCGGCATATGAGTCTTTGCTGTTTTTTGTTCTTTTTTTTGCCTGTTGTAGCAAAGCCTGTCTCTGTTATGTTAGTTTCAGTGGTCGGCTTTCATGTGACTCGACGCGTTTTTTATGCAAATTAATTGTGTCTGCGCGCTGTGGCAAGTTGATGCCTTTTTCACCCACTAACTTCGGTTATTGTGGTTGGTCTGCTTGCCACCGCGGTGGCTTCTTCAATTTACTGGTATATATTTGTTATTTGTATGTTGTTATTGTACTCATCGTTTGTCTATTAGTGCTGCTAAATTTGTTGTACTTTGTAACGCTGATTAATATCTAACTAAATGCTTGTTGCGATAGGCGTAAAGCGTTCGTCTATTTGTTTCCATTTAACCACCAGCGACCAGAGACTCGAGGTTTGCTGTGTGGTTTGTGGTGTTAAGTTGTTGTCGCAGGTGTAATTTTTCTATTTTTAACCCTCCTACGGTTATTTGCTTTGGAAAATCTAGGAAAGGGTAAATTGGTTTTGCTTTCGTTGGACTAGCTCGTCTTCGAAGGCTCCCACTACTTTTCAGCTGGCAGTGTGGCTTGATTTTGAATATATGCCAAGTGAACAGAGCTTGCATATGCGAGCTGACGTTAGACTTATGAAGGTTACTGTTTAGAAGGGTTGTCTAAATATTTAACAGTCGATGAGACATGCTTTCGAAACCCGATACTACTTTTTGGTATACAAAATGGCCCAAGGTAATTTTGTCTAAAAATTGTCTAAACTTTTATGAATTTTTGGCATTGGGAATTATTTTATTGGGATTAAGTTATCTCTTACTGCAAAAGTTAATTTTGTGAATTTAAGTCTAAAAGCCTCCCTCTAATTAGCTTTTAATAAATGAAAAAGTGTTGGAAAATATAAGGATATATATGCTGCAAAATTAGTAAACTTATACTAGCGCAAAATGTTGCTTTATCCTTTGAAAAATGGCTGGTGATGCTTTCAGACCATAGGGTTCTTGAAAGTGTCCTTCCTGGGTCATGAAACCGGTCTTTTTTCTATTATCGATTCTTAACGGAATATACCAGAAAGCTAAATTAATGTCCAATTTCAGAAAATATGCTGATTGTCTTGTCTTAGTCACCAAGTCGGCGATTAGTGGAAATGGTTGAGCTCCACGATTTTATTTAAGTCTCTAAAATCTAGATTTTTTCGTTTGCTATTTGATCTTCTATTCTTAGAAACACTTCTCCAGCCTGCTGAATGACAGTGAACGTACAACACCAGGAGACGGAGAACCCGATTCCCCAATCGATGACGATGGAGCAGACGTTCCATTGCCCGACCATGAAGAAGTTCGAATAGCAATTGCCCGCCTGAAGAACAACAAAGCGGTAGGCCGACGGATTGCCGGCCGAGCTATTCAAACACGGCGGCGAAGAACTGATAAGGTGCATGCATCAGCTTCTTTGTAAAATATGGTCGGACGAAAGCATGCCCAACGATTGGAATTTAAGTATGCTCTGTCCAATCCATAAAAAAGGAGCCCAATCCCCCCACAATCTGCGCCAACTACCGTGGGATAAGCCGCCTCAACATCGCATATAAGATTCTATCGAGCGTATTGTGTGAAAGAATAAAGCCCACCGTCAACAAACTGATTGGACCTCATCAGTGTGGCTTTAGACCTGGCAAATCAACAACCGGCCAGATATTCATCATGCGCCAAATCTTGGAAAAGACCCGTGAAAGGAGAATCGACACACACCACCTCTTCGTCGATTTCAAAGTTGCTTTCGATAGCACGAAAAGGAGCTGCCTTTATGCCGCGACGTCTGAATTTGGTATCCCCGCAAAACTAATACGGCTGTGTAAACTGACGTTGAGTAACACCAAAAGCTCCGTCAGGATCGGGAAGGACCTCTCCAAGCCGTTCGATACCAAACGAGGTTTCAGACAAGGCGATTCCCTATCGTGCGACTTTTTCAACCTGCTTTTGGAGAAAATAGTTCGAGCTGCAGAACTAAATAGAGAAGGTACCATCTTCTATAAGAGTGTACAGCTGTTGGCGTATGCCGATGATATTGATATCATCGGCCTCAACACCCGCGCCGTTAGTTCTGCCTTCTCCAGGCTGGACAAGGAAGCACAGAAAATGGGTCTGGCAGTGAACGAGGGCAAGACGAAATATCTCCTGTCATCAAACAAACAGTCGTCGCATTCGCGACTTGGCACTCACGTCACTGTTGACAGTCATAACTTTGAAGTCGTAGATAATTTCGTCTATCTTGGAACCAGCGTAAACACCACCAACAATGTCAGCCTAGAAATCCAACGCAGGATAAATCTTGCCAACAGGTGCTACTTCGGACTGAGTAGGCAATTGAGAAGCAAAGTCCTCTCTCGACAAACAAAAACCAAACTCTATAAGTCACTCATAATTCCCGTCCTGCTGTATGGTGCAGAGGCTTGGACGATGTCAACAACGGATGAGTCGACGTTGCGAGTTTTCGAGAGAAAAGTTCTGCGAAAGATTTATGGTCCTTTGCGCGTTAGCCACGGCGAATACCGCATTCGATGGAACGATGAGCTGTACGAGATATACGACGACATCGACATAGTTCAGCGAATTAAAAGACAGCGGCTACGCTGGCTAGGTCATGTTGTCCGGATGGACGAAAACACTCCAGCTCTAAAAATATCCGACGCAGTACCCGCCGGGGGAAGCAGAGGAAGAGGAAGACCTCCACTCCGTTGGAAGGACCGGGTGAGAAAGACCTGGCTTCGCTTGGAATATCCAATTGGCGCCACGTAGCGAAAAGAAGAAACGACTGGCGCAGCTGTTGTTAACTCGGCTATAATCGCGTAAGCGGTGTCTACGCCAATTAAGAAGAAGATTTGATCTTCTATTTCCTTTTGTCTATTAGCTGGCATATTTCTGATTTTTGTTGAATACTTAAGTTTCCCATATTCATCTGGAAATATTCCTCTTTTGTGTGTTAATTAAAATTTATTGAAGAAATATTTGTTTCACATTTCAATTCCTTATTTTTATCCTCATTTATGGGACATATTTTTTCTTCACTTTCCCTTTTCTGGGTAAATTTCAAATGCTCATCTTGAACCAGCCTGAATTGTTTTATAATGACTAGTCCTATTAGAAAGTCATATTTAAACTCACCAATTATATAAACATCAGCGCTTTCTTCGATTTCAAAATTGGACGGTGGGCACCGCCACTTTTTGTTGAAATCCCATATCTTGGGACCCGACAGACAAAATTTTGTACATGACATTAGCCTACTTCCCATTTAGCACAATTCTAAACTCCTCTTGATAATTTTCCTTTCCCTTACACAAATCAAGAAGCAATTAATATAACGGGATTAAACTTTGCACGAATAATGCCTTTAGTGAGTGCCACTTTATGATCAAAATTGTTCAAATCCAACCAAAACTGTTCAAGCCCCTAGGTACCGAATATTTGTACCCCAGTACCTATAGTTGACTTTTGGATGAAAATATCGGTCAAGATGTGAGATATATAATTTAAAATCAGGGATAATCCTTCCCTGACAATGGTATATCTGTGCGTTAAAAATGGGTTGATTCGGACCAATACTTCCCTTAGACCCTATATGCCTAATATTAAGAAAATCGAACTTCTGGTTGAGTTTGTACCGCATATATCGGCCAAAATGTGAGTTATCTCAATGAAAAGGAGCTTGCGTGTTTTACTCATAACAGTATATCTTTGTGCCAAAAATAGATAAATTTGAGCGAAAACTTGACTTACCGCCCATATAACTAATATCAGGATTTTGAACATCCAGCTGACTTTACTCTATATGATTCGTGTTTTAGTATGTGACATGCTAATAGTATGTGGTATTGGGAAAAATAGATAAAATCTGGTCGATACTACTTCAACTGCTATATACTACACGTAATGGTATTCGTTTTTCTAACACACCTTATGGGTCTGCCAGCATAAGAATTATATATATGAAGTTTATGTATATATACATAAATACATAGAATTGCTTGGTCCTCAGGTTGACGTTTTACACCATAAAGTGTTAGCCTGGCTTTGATTCTAGTAAGTTGCAAGAGTACAAAATGTTCGGTTGCATCCGAGCTTAACCCTTCCTTATTTGTTCTTTTATTTTATTTGATGTTATCATCAGTAACAGAGGTGGGTAGTTCTCCACTTAAACAAATTTCTGATGACTTCACGACCGTCACTGAATGCTTCGTGCCAACAGAGGTATTTCTACGTGATAAAGAAGACTCTCCACAACAATTCTGCAACATTTTCATCGATTCCATAGACATGTTTCCATTTGAAAAATGACCAAAAACATTCAAAACTTTCGCAACGTCAACCAACATATGACAAACTCATATTAATTGACATATAGACATTTTATGGGGAAAAGTTTGTTATCGATTCGGTTTTTGAGCCCGGGTCAGATTTGATCTGATGGTATATACATATTTGTATGTAGCGTTTTGGTATATAATTTCTAGTAATCAGGTTCCTATTCAGCCATTGAAAATGATTTTAGTAAGGCGAGATTATAAGTTGTTAGATTAATAGTAACAAAGGCGAGCTTAGTCGAGTGAGTTGTACGCATTGAAAATTTTCTGTCGGTTGACAATGAGATATAACATATTCCTCAAAACTGATGCTTCTTTTAAGTTTAAACAAAACTTAAAAAGAATTTTTTTCTGATCACCAAACATCTGGCTGACATCAGTTGACATTTTTAGAACAATACGCATTTTACTCCTAGGTCATGGCACTACACATCTGTGCATACCTAACACTTCAATGTGTCAGATATAATAGACACAGCTAGTCTAAAATGAAAATTATGTTATGGTACACGCTAAAAAACGGATATCTTAGAGACGCAGCTGCTCGCCAACTACAAACACAACAACAGCATGATCCCCAAAAATGTCCTGTGCCACTAAAAGCCGCTGCCCGAAACAATACCAGCACTCGATCATCCATTATGCTGGCAGCGCGCTCAAGAAGAAGCGCTGATGGCCACGATATAAATTGTATTAAAACGCAACGCAGTTGTCCTGTACGCGGTGTGAGCTGTGAGAGGCGGAGGAGAAGCAGCGTTAAGCGGAGCGGCAAGCGAAGAAATCGTACTTGAATGGCAAGAAGTCTAAATAAAGACGCACATTCATCATTCCGCCAAGGTAATCAAATAGAAAGGACTACGCGCGTTCCATAAAGACACTTAAAATAGGGTGGATCCCGCGCTATTAATATAGTAGGTGTGGACGTGAAATTTCTTACACTCCACTAGAGTTGAAAGAACGAAAAAAACAACAAAAACATTCGAGAAATAGATAAAAGCAGGCGTTGCTAGTCTGATTCCACGCATCACCGGGCATAATGCTGAGAAATATTTTTTAAAGAATGCTGTGTAAAATTTTTAAAGATATTTTTAAGCGCGCCTGCGCACAAATATACGCACATCCAGCAGAGAATGTGTGCATGTGATGACACAATAGCTCAAGTTGCGCCACAAAAAACTCGAATTCAACCAGTTTCTTTAAACCTTTCTTTAAAATATAAAGCCAGGATATGCTGCAACATTTCAACCCTGAAGAAACACGAAATCCCTTGACTGGCGGAATGTGTAGGCTCGGCTCTTTATATGTATATGTGTACGAGTATTAATAAAGAAGCGACTAGAAAGAGGTTAATCTCCAAAACAATTATTATCTATTGTGCGCGCTCGACAATGGAGGTCACACAAAGCCGGCTATTATCCCATTTGCTTTGCACTGAAACGCATATCAGCCACAAAGGTTTCGAAAGGATTAATCTTCTTATAGTTGCGGGGAAGAGTCAACACAATGCAGCGCTTATTTCTAGCTGCATTGCCGTTGAATTTTTTTAAGAACTTTCCAAAAAGGATTCTAATCCTTTGCATCTTGCAAGACGTTTTCAAGGTTAAGCAGGATGCAACGGCAGGATATCATTGGCTATTGTTGAGGTGTTATAGCTGCGAGTGTGTATTTGCGAGTTTATATGTTTTGTGGTAGAGTCCTTAGGTTTTTGTGCCCTGGATGTAGTCTTTGTGGGCATATGCAATAATGATCCGCTTAATTGTGGTTTATTAGTTGCGCTAGATGAAATGTGCTTTGGATTAGTGGGGAGAAGCTGTTGCAGCAAGCAATAATAGCGTTTTGGAGTATTAAAAGCAGATGCAGCAGATGCTTCTCCTTCAGCATCAAAGTTCTCAGCGCCACAAAATAAATTTAAAATTAATTACCTGCCATATTTGTAATTTTTAAGTCATACTGTTAAATTGGGTGAAATTGCTAAAATCATAGAAGTTTTCTTGAATTTCGTCAAGTCAGAGTTAAAACAATTTCCAAGATTCAAAAGTTTTATATGCAGTAGGGGAAAAACAAACTGGATACTTAGTGGTTGTGACTTTAAATAGGTGTAGTATTGAGGAAGCGAAGCAAATGGGTCTGGAAGTGAACGAGGGCAAGACGAAATATCTCCTGTCATCAAACAAACAGTCATCGCGCTCGCGATTTGGCTCCCACGTTACTATTGACAGTCATAACTTCGAAGTCATAGAAAATTTCTTCTATCTTGGAACCAGCACTAACACCAACAACAACGTCAGCCTCGAAATCCAAAGCAGAATAACTCTTGCCAACATGTGCTATTTCAGACTGAGTAGGAAACTGAGAAGCAAAGTACTCTCTCGACGAACAAAGACCAAATTCCGCAATCACAACGCAGTTCTTATCGGACCATGGTTATTTTTGGAAATGCCTGCACAAATTTGGCCACGATGACGAAACCACCATAGAAGAAGCAACAAACGAAACGATGACGCCGAACAAAATAGTGAGTCACATGCGCAATCAGAGCTGATGTGGGCTAAATTAGTGGATCGCAATAGAGATTTAGAGCGCACCAAGGACTCAGAATGAAATAAAGGCAATGGAAAACCATAAGACCACATGAATAGCCCTGAAAGTAGGATGTGAAGTGACATTTATTGCACAGTTTGGTCCTGCGAAGTCACGAAAATGGTGCATTCTAACGGACAATATCAATCGTACATACTGCCAGTTTCCCTCTGGCAGTATCTTTGGAAGATTCCCCTTTCGGAAACAAAAAAAAGGGATATCATGAAACGTGTCATTACTGCCGATAAATGTTGGATCTATGCTTACGACTCGGAAACAGATAATCAATCGGTCAAGGTTATGTTGACAGTATTATCTGATTATGGAGATGTGGTGCACTCCGAATTCCTTCCGACCGGTCAAACTGTCAACGAGGAATACTGTGCGTCATATGCGCGAAGCTTTTCGTAAAAAGAGGCCGGATTTATGGACCGACAACTCTTGGTTTTTGCACTACGATAATGCACCGTCGCATACTGCATTGATTCTACGTGAGTTTTTCGCCACATTTTCACCAATATCGTGCCGCAACCACCGTAATTGCCTGATTTAGCTCCGTATGACTTTTGGCTATTCAGCAAACTCAAACCACAGGGAAATCGTTTTGATCCAATTGAAGGCATTAAACGTGAATCGCCACGCGCATTGAAGGTGGTTCCGGAAATTGGCTTTAATAACTGTTTCGAGCTTTGATAAACACGTTGGCATAAGTGTATTGGAGCCAAAGGATAATACTTTGAGGGGGACGACATAGATTTTGAAGAATAAAGTCTGTGAACAAAGTCTTACTATTTTTTGCTCATAATAGTTTGTAGCAAATAATGTATTTGGGTGCTGACAATGACAAATAGTAAAATTGATGGTGGAGTTAAATACCGCTTTGGCTTGGAATTATTTGATTTCTTCCTCAGTGTTGGATAGTTGAGCCCCTTAAGAATTAAAATAACATTTTTAGTGCTGTTCTTTCCAGAAAGTTGTGATATACACAGTCTCAAAAAGGAAAAATTGGTCTTGCCATAATCGGTCATAAGGTCATAATTATTATTGATTATTACTATAAAATGTTATTTAATCAAAGCGTTAAGAATTTGGTAAAGGTAATTACATACAGTTGTATCTGTGTGTATTGTAGTTTCATAATTATACATATATACAAATATTTATCATAATTAAGTTTTGCCTTCGTACCACCCTTCTACTTCTCATCAGCATAATGAAAATGTACGTAAGCACCTGAAATTATAATAATATTCACATATTAGTGGCAACTTTAGCTCAGAACAGTCAGTTAAGTGCACACACATGCATACGCATTCATAACTGCTGTCCAAACAAATTAAAATTGTGTTACTACAGCTCTTTGCTCGTCAAATTTGACATTAATATGCGGCGTATAATTGAATTTGTAACTCAGTCGTGGGTACTCCAAGCCTAGCTTTGTCGTTATGTCTGAACTTTTGTAACGACTTTCACACATTTACTCACACAAATAGTATGTTTGTGCGCGAAGAAGTGTTTGAGTCCGCTCTACATTTGTTAGTGAAATTCCGTTGTAGAAAAGAGTCGTAATTTAATCAAAGACAAATCAAATTAACAAAATGAAATGCACACCCCAGTATTAAGAAAACCGGAGGGGCAGAAAGGTAAGCATGAACTGACAAAATAATCGAGGGAACACTTATGTTATGATGAAAAGACATATTCAGAAATGATACCCAGTCAACAAAAAGTATTAGATTAGAATAGGTGAGACAATTAGTGGGTTTCAAATGCTCTGAGGCACTTGCGTCTTGGTCATGCATTTTTGAGAAGCTTTTTCATAGCAGTAATGAATTTATAGGTTGCCTTTATTCGGTCAAGATGCTGACACTAATAGAAACAAATTTCCGACTTCATAGATCTTGTGATCAGGCAGATGTATCGACTATATAAATTTTCTTAAATTTCGTCTGGCTTCGTTTTCTACATTTCGTAAACATCGACTTGAGTTATTATTAGAACTTATAATACCTTTTTGCGGTGGGTTTTTTGATAGAATGTCAAAGTTGTTTATTTGATATCAAGAATGTCCAAAATTGTTTATTGTTATCAAACGAATACAAAAAGTATTTTAAATTTATTATTGTCCGAATACAAAAATATTGAAAAGAAAATTAAATTTATTTTCGAGCGCCTGCTTGCGACTGCTCCGTTTGCTTGCTAACGAACGAATGCCTTTCACATCAATAAGAGATTGGAAACAGCGGAGTGACCTCGGTAATATTAGCGCCAACTATGTTAGTTTACTCAAAGATATGCAGAATTTATTGTAAAATGCAAACTTGCTCATAAACTCGAGTTCATAGAGGTCCAATAAAACCAATTAAAAAGCCGTTCCCACGATAGTTGGGTCTACGTAAGCGGAACGGATCGGGATTTTTTATCCGGTCAAGGATTGTCCACTCAGCAGAATTCTGCCGTTAAAACAACAACAACCAATTAAAAATCTTGTCTTAGCAGTATTTCAACAACTTCAGAACACCGTAAACCTCTGCGCATCTGCTAAATAGAACCTGGCGGATATCCACCAATCTCATAACATAACTTTGGTATATAATATAAAAAAAAGGAAAGATCGAAAAAGAAACAAATTACATCTTTCGTTCAACAGTTCTTCAGCTGAAGCTTTTTCCAAGAAAGAGTTAGAAGGTCGGTTAATGGAGGGAGCTTCAGGTGTATAAGCGAAGGATTTTTCCGATTTCAATTAAGCGAATACAAGCATATAAAGGGAAGTAGTAAGCTTAGTTCTCATGGTCGAATAAAGCTATGCATTGGCGAACACCAAAGCAGTAAAACACGGCAATATTGCTATATACTTGATGCCCACAAAGTTTAACTTAGAAAGCTTAGCCCATATGTATGTATATTGGCTGTACAACTTTTTAGGTTAGATGGCTGGGTGTCACGCCATACATAAACCTACAGGACCTTTATAATGTCAGATGGAGGTTCATTATTAACACGCGCTGAAGCTTACGTCGGGCAGGACGTCAAAAATTTTTCCGAAGTTTAATAGATTTTTGATATCTAATTATGAGACTTCATCCCGTAACTTGAACTGCGAATCTAATCCGCTCCTTTGCAGATGATCTTGGTAATCCTGCATGCCACTAAGGCATTCTATCTCACCCTAAGCTGTTTGTCAGCGCTTTCAAAAATTTCAGGTTTTAGTGAGTTTTATAATATATTTCCTGAATTGGTTCGATAGGAAAGCGGATGGCCTTTGGGAAATCTTTTCAGCTATTTCGTTTCCTAGAAAGCCCGTGTGATCTGGACTCCAGTATAGATGTAGCCGCCAGCTGAGAAAATTCTCTGACGCAATGCAATGTGATATTATCGCTTTGCAATTAAAGCTTCGCTATCGAGGTATTTAACGAAAAAAGTTAATATTTTGACACTTATATATACATATATCATTTCAACAGAGACCTGAGCAACAACAGAGAGTAGCTTTAACAATAAAAATCCTACAAGATTCAGAATAGGTCGACAAGAAACTCACTGGATTAATAAATACAAGGTTTGTCTGGAAAGAAAAGGACTGAGTTTCTTTCGCCGCGATTGTACCTCGGAGCATGTGCGCACCGACTGGATTCGGTAGAAGGTGTTCCCAGCTAACGACCCAGCGACTGGTCAGTTGTCTCCAAGCACCTGGAGAGTCGGGACAAACATTTTCGCGCGACGTGAGTGGTGCGAGCCAAAAATGCAGCGTTCGTTAGAGCAGAGGTGTGCGATTAAATTATGTGTGAAACTCGGTAAATCTGTGACAGAGAAAAAATAGAGAGAAAACGATGCTCATTGTCTTTTTGGACATCAAACGCAACGTCCACCATGAATTTGTTCCTCCTGAATAAACCGTCAACGCCAAATTTTACATGGAAGTCCTCAAGAGACTCAAACGAAGGGTCAATCGTGTCCGACAAGACATCGCAGCCGATTGACAACACAAAATGTCCCGACTCACACCGCCTTTCTTGTGGACAGCTACCAAGGCCGGCATCCCAGTGCTTCCGCAGCCGCCCTGCAGCACAGATGTGACCCCCCACCCCCCTCCCCCCTCGGACTTTTCTGTTTTCTACCGATGAAATGCAAGAATTTTAAGACGACAGAGGGGATCCAAGCACGCTCGGCTCTCAAGGCTTTCCGGAGAATGCCTTCCGTCACGCCTTCAAAGTTTAACTTGTAAATCGCGCTGGCAGCGCTGCATCGACGCAGAAGATTGGTTGAATAAATTTTTTTAAATCGACTCAGTCCTCTTACTTTCCGGACCAACCCTGTAACACTAGTACTCTTTAAATACCATAGAAAATAACTGTTCTTCCCATGACATGTAAGGCCTTAGGACATGTTAGAGCAATGAGGGAGCTGGCTAAAGGTTTTTATAATACATATGATGAGGTTATACGTAACTGATGAGGTCAGCAATATATGAAGCTATAACACACATGGGATTTCGTCATTCAGTCATACATATAAGCACCTCACACATAGATGACGTGTGATACCATCACAGTCGTTTAAATGAAACCCCGATCGCGCTTAACATACACTTATGTATGTATAATATACGGACAAGCTGTAGTGACATCAACCGCTTGCACTAAAGCTTATTGACAAATTACATATCGTCACCTAAAATGTAAAATATTGTAACATATTATAACTTTTCATAAGTTCACACAATTTCGATTTTTTTTGATGGTACGTAGTTTTACATTTCAGGTGACGATATGTTACGAAGCCCTACCAGAAACCACACAATCTTATGCGCCTCCTAAGTTTTGCTACCGGGGTTAGGACAAACTCCAATTCAATTACCACACAGGGTAGAACCAATTAAGTTGGCCATCAAATGCTCGACTTCGAGGTGGTCAAATGAGCACAAATGAGCGCGTCCCAATTAGTCACGAGCGAGTGACCAGATGTTGAAGGTAGAAAAGTAAGAACACCGAAAAGTAATTGATAAAAGAAGGAAACTGGGAAAAATTCGGCGCATATTTTTATAAAACGCACTCTCTGGTGTTGTTGTTGCAGTAATTAACACAAAATTTACCAGCGAGAATGTCAACGATAAAGCGCGCAAGTTAATGTGGCACAACAGGTGCGGCAACTGGTGGTTGCTGCCGCAAGAAATCATATTTTTTATCTTCAATATGAGTAACTTCACGTTGTAGTTGTTGTTGTAGTTAGTGCATCATCCACACAACTGCACACTGACATTTTGATTTGTTGCTATATTTTTATATTTTTGTAATTTTAATTTGGAATTTTTATTACTTGCGTGGCTGCTTTGTTGTTGTTGTAGTTGTGGTATTACCACTCATGCAATATTATTGTTGCCGCTGCGTAGTCAGTCAGTAATTTCCACTACTTTCCTGCTCGCTGCTCTTCCGCTTCTTACTGGCTGTTGTTGCCAGCCACCAGATGTGCCACTTGCCACACGGTGTACTTAAATACTCGCTGTCGTCTTGCCACTTTTTCATTGCATGCATAAATCAAAGCGGCAGCAACAAGTGCGCAAGTGCAAATTTGCTGCGACGTTGCTTGGCTGCCACCGATCACAATCTCAGCTGCAGCAGCGGCGGCTTCGCCAGCAGTGTGGCACCAACAAACGGCAGACACTGGAATGTCAACAACTGCCATGACAATTACAACAATAAGTACACGCATTAAACGCAGAGGTGTACGGAGGTGAGTAGCTGCTTGCTGGGCTGTTGCCGATGAAAGTTAGTCAGCCGCCTCTTTGCGCAGATGTTGCCGACGCACGCTGTGGCTTGAAGATTTCTGTGCGTTGCACGTCGTGGACTTGCTTCGCGGCCGCAAATATTCCTGTGCAAAAAGTATTTCCTACTTCTTGCCATTATTTGGTTTTCATAATTCTTGGCATTTCGCTTACTTATCAGTTGAATATCGCCATTAAGTGAGGACTTGGCCATTTCTGGCATTCCGAAAATTCATCATTTTAAGCGAATGAGCTTGTGTGTGGCATGAATATTGCAAGTTTGCTTCCAAACGTAGTTGGGACATAATTTTGAAACTGGGTATAGCTTGTTAATATATAGTATAGTATATGTAGCATGTGGAGTATAGTATAATATATGGATTTCTTTCAACATCACAAGTGTTCCCAAGTGTGTATCCTTGGAACGGTACTTAGACAGGGAAAAACTTTAGACAAATCCTTTCAAGTGTAGTCAGGTAACATCACAAAAAACATATGGTCTTCCTTCAGCGATTTAAGGGATTATGCCTCTGTTATGCAACCACTAAGGTATACTATGTCACAAATATTTGGTATTGATGTTCCGCTCAAAGCATCCATCAATAAGCAACATTCCAGACATTTCTCCAACATTTTTTTTTGTAACTTACGTCCTTGGGATCCTTTCGGAAAGTTATGAATCAAAAAGGCGTAAGAAGCACAATCAAAATTTATTTCTCTGTCGCTTATTCACACCTTACAATTGAAGCAAGAATTAGAAAATTGGCAACCTTTTTGAGGGATATTTCAAATATAAGGGTTTTATTCGTAGACTCGGAAACAGTCAACAAATTCATGAGGAATATTATGTCTTTGAACTAATAATCTTATGCAGAGCATATATTTTTGAGGTAGAGAACTTCCAAGAAGATTAACTGCCAAACCAGCTGTCAAGGTAAACACTTGCGTGTGATATTTGTGTTCGGTTAACTTTGACAACTCAACACATTAATACTTTTAACAAAACTGATTTAAAAGGACTTACAAACATACAGTACTTCGCATATAGCTACCAACAATACACATTTATGACTGCACGGATACCTAAAATAGATAAGTGGCCATATGTAGAAGCGAACAATCCTGAAGAGTTCAGTTACAGTATACTATGATTTGCATACCAAAGTACGGTACCGGCAAATTCGCTACTTTCCTGTTCCATCTGTATCAATTCTCTAGGTGCTAAGTAGAAGGATAATGCAAAAATCCATATAGTCGTCATTTTATTGGGACAAATTTTAGATGACAGACTTAGTCAAGAAATGAGCCTATCTAGGTCACCTGGTTTCATACCAAGCCGATGGTCTGGGTTGATAAACTGTGGCTAACGACTTGAAAACTAAAAACCGTCGGGTTTTGCCGAGATCTACTGGAAAACGAGAAATAACCGAATAGGAGAAACTCATACTTGATGAATTCATTCATCGACTTCCGGAAGGTGGATAAAAAAATCAGCAACTTGATAGAAAGGAAGTTTCAGCATACATACTATAGATTCAAAGAACTGCAACCAACTTCTCCCAAAATCCAAATCAATTAAATTACATTAAATTTTTAAATAAATAATAAAAAGAAACAGCCCTGGGAGTATTTGACGCAGTCAACGCTGGGGGAAAATAGGAAGAGGAATACATCCACTCTGTTGGAAAGACCAGGTGGTAGGACCTGACCACACTTGGAATCTCCAATTGGCGCCAAAGAAAGAACGACTGGCGGGGTGGTGTAAGCTTGAGAAGGACCGCAGAAGAACACTCCTACTCTTGGACTACTAGTAACACAGGGCTGTGGTATGTAACTTTGTAGTAGTATTGGTGGTAGACAAACCAAAAAGTAAATACTTCTATCCAAAGGGAGTTAAGTGATATTTTAGGGGGTTATACCAGTTGTTTCTTAGGTCAATGTGGCATACCATCTCACGGAGCAGGAAAGATATTAGGTGAAAAGAGTCAAATCTCATTTATTTAAGCGTTGGCCGTAAATAACAACAAATAAGGAAGAACAACTTTATGTATGCCTGCTTCGATTCATAATGTTCAATTTATATATCGGTTAGTTATTTCGAAAGACGCTTGCCGTCTCATATTTGTGTTACTAGAAGCTTTTAATTGGTTATGAAACTAAGCTTTAGACTAGGTACTTGTCAGACATATAAGCGACAGTGTTACTGCTTGAATGTGACATTTAACTCATTAACGGCTTATGTAATAGTGAGTACTAGAGTCAAAGTCAACGCTTTGTTCTAAAGGAATGCAGTTTCTTGAATCAAATTATAATGTATTCCGCTAAACTCATTTCAACGCAGAGAAGAGCAAGACAAAAGCGAAAATGGTTCTAGTAGAAGTTTGGCACTTCATTATAGGCTAACTGTAAACCGAACGTCAAAATGTCAACGCCTTCCGCTCCAAGTTCAGGCATTTCTCAATTGTAAATCGAAATTTGCATAAAGTTGCAGCGGAAAGAATACGGCTATAAAAACACTTGCGAATAAATAGCATATAAAGAAATAAAAATAAAAAATAGTTAAATACAAAATTAAACTGCAAAATTTTCCAATTTCAGTGCAATTTTAGCCTCCTCTTTTCTATTTCAGTTCTCTGAACGAGGGAAGGCAATCGGCGATTTCACAAGATTTTATGTGGAAAATGGGAAATTTCGTTACACTCCAGAAAATATGCAATTGGAACGAAAGCAAAAATTAAAGCAGCAAAATATTTAATAAATACCAAAATAATAAATAAAAAGATGGCATAATAAAGTAAATCAAAAATATTTCATACTTCATATCTTCGAATTTAATCTGCCGTTTGCTTTGGAAAAAAGTTCACATTCAACTAATTTGCATAGGAAATAAATAAACATTCCGATTTGGCCGCAGTAAGTTTGAGTAAAACAAAGGTTCACATGTAAACAGAAAGCGCCAAGTTTCTTACGTAAGCGAAGGGGGGAAAGCGCCCAACGTTGAAAATAATGCTTCATACCGTTAGGTGAGACATTTCTATGATAATTGAGGGTAGCAGCTGTCAAAATAACTGCTCTGCCCATACTTTTGAGTTGTAAAAATGTGGTTGTTGTTGTTGTTGTATTTATTTCAATTCTTAGGGAATCAAAACTGCTGCTTGAGTTTGAGATTTTCCATTCACATTCGTTGTAATTTTGTTGATTTATATTCGCAATGCCATTTCCCCTTGTGAAAAAATCTAAATTTCATATTTCGACCCCAGACAGTGAAATTTAAAAACTAAAATTTATAGTGTTTCAAATTAACTTATTACTTTTTATTTCAGTGTAAGAGCTGAAGAAATATAATTTACAAATAAAGAAAATTAAATGATAAATGCAATGAAAACTAGGTCAAAGTGTTAGGACTGCTTCTTGCCTTAAATATTATCTGAATTAATGTTTCCTCTCTTCGCTAAGTTTTGGCTCACTACGAAATAAGAAAAAGTGCAGGGAAGATTTCCATTTTACTTTCTTCATTGTCCAACTTCAATAGTTCTAAAATTGTATTGCTGAGTTGATAGGTCTAAATTTGTAGCTCTATTTCCATTAGTCACGATATCTAAGATCAAATTCAGTCGGAAAAAGGTGGAAAGATTATGATACAATTTGTGTGCGTCGACCTTAAGTGTTCTTAAACCTTTAAAATCAACTATAGCTATTATGGAACTTAAATTGACAATTTTTTTTATTAACATTTTGGATTCAGCCAATAAAGCAGTTGAAAAGTGTTGAAATAATGGTTTGGTTGATTGATTGAATGGCAGGCGCAGGAGCATCTGACCGCAAGCGATCGCACTTAAGTCATCATTAAGCTTATTGCGCTTCGGTATGGGAACCTATTAAGTTCGGTTGGGTTATTTCTCAAGCAATGAGGGCCGTGGTATATATCCCGGCACATTAGGCAGAAGGCTGGGCATTCGCATAGATAATGTGCCAGCGGCTCATCATCTTACGCACACTCTATGCATTTCGTGGAATTCATTTTTCTAATATACTGAAGGTAGCGTTAAGTTAGATTAAAAGGCCTACCCAGTTCTTTGGGTTTTTGAACAATATTGGGGAACGTGTTGTTTTCATCTCAGTTGTCTTCATACAACTTTGACAATTTGCGTTTGATAACATATTTAACATGAGGTCCACTGGTCAAAGCTGTATAGTTATTTTGAAAATTATATCATTTTCGTTTTGCTAAATAATTTAAAGTTTCATATTTTATCTCAAAGAGAAGCTCATGCACCTCTTAGGACATAGCGGCACAAAGTAAAGCATGATGTTAAAATCTGCAAGCAGAATAGTTACTTCACGAGCTCGCTATTTGATTACCCTTTGGAAAATTCCAAATTCTAAACTAGAGAAGATGATGAAGGTGTCTCCTTTTGCTTTCCCTTTATGTCTAAATGGTTTCATGGAAGTAATATTCTTCCTATGGCTAAACCGATGAAAAATAATTATAAATCAAATTCATCGAAATCACCCTTATATTGCTACAAATGCTTACTGAAGATCTTTTATAACTTTTGCTTGTTATGTTTGAGTGATACGAAAGACTTAAGCGACAAACTTGCACTCCTTAAGTGCCCAACCATCAGCAACCTCAGCGCACAGTCACGTGCATCGTTATAAAAGGCAGGTTTCAGTTTGTTCAAATTCTGATGCAAGAGACATAAATTGCTTTGGTAAGCGAGCTGCGACGTTAAAATGTGCATGCGTTGAGTGTAATTGGCCTTAAACTGATCCTTTCAGAAATACTCAAGAATATAATACCCATATTCTCTCTATGACTATCGTAGGTAAATAGATTTATCAACATATTTTAACTTAAAATGCCAACGAAATGTCATAAGCACAAGTGCTCTAAACACGAAAGAATTGGACCTGATTGCTATAGTTTCCTCAATTTTCTGATTTAGAGCATTCTAAAGATTTGAAGAAATAAAACAACATATTTTAAAAGCTTACTCTAAGTTTATGAGACAAATTCAATAATGTGAGGCTGTACTTGGAGTTAGAGTCCAAGCTGATTGAGCGAAATGACGAAAAATAGAAAACTAGTTAGAATGTATTAAAACAAGAGAAAACGTTAATTTTTCTTGCAACGAAGCAGTAATGCCCTACAAAATCAAAAGGTTTTAAATACAAAAACTTGACTTTAATCGTTCAGTTTGTATGGTAACTATTAAAAAGCCTTATGTTTATGTCGAAAATAAATGACTATTTCAAATAAGCCTAAACCAAATGAACAAATAACTTATATACCGAATTACCAAAAGATGACTTAATAATAACTAATCAACCGACAATACAAATTGCGGCCTGAAGGATGTTTAGATCGAAAATTCAAACATAAAGCATAATTAAAAAAAATCATATTTAGAAGGTGTAAGTACCAGCTTTATTTTCAAAATATCGACCCATTAGAAAAATGATTGTATTTTAGGTTTCTTAAAATTCATAATAATCCACCATTTCTGTTAGCAGCATTTTGGATGAGGATATCTCAATGAGGATCGTCAAAGCTCCTACGATTATAAAGTTTTTGCTGAAGAGCTATTGCGTCAAGATAGCAGCACCATCCGCAAATTATGTTCAGATTAGAGTTGCAAGTCTAGTTCACATTCTTTTATTTATATGGAAGGCGAATTTCAAGATAAAAAGTAAATTAAAAACTTGAAGTAGGAATAATGAAATTCTTTCATGGTTATTGACGGCTTTGGCGTGTGAAAAAGTCATTTACCGAAAACCAAGATACATTTATTATAGCACCTCGAGCCGACCATTTCAAAGTCTTACTAAAAGACGGGATCGCATGAAAACATCTACACGTTTTAAGCTTTGACCAATGGTTTTTAATCCGAAGAACCCCTGTTATACTGAACACTATCTTCAAAATAAAACTGTCAAAGTTGGTTTACCCTTCAACCTTGTCTCGCAGATGAAGTTTTGCCGAGGATAAATTTCAGATATATTCATACATAAATAATATTTTTTCAGATATATGATATAATTTTTATTTCTCAGTGATACTAGCGAGATCTAGCTTGGAGTCCCTGGAGAACAAGTTACAACGAAAAAGTAACCGTGACATTAACTGAGAAATAGGGAAACTCACTTAAAATGAGGAAGAGCCATTGAGAACTACTAGCTATCAGTGCAAACCAGTGAGATTAAATGAGAAACATTGAGAACCACTGAAAACCACTGAAAGCCAGGGAGGACCTATGAAATCCACTGAGAACTACTGAGATACAGGTAGAATCATTGAGAAATAGTGGACGCTAGGGAGTACCAGGAAGAAATCGGGAGAAGTAGGAAGATCCGCTGAGAACTTGTGAAAACTACTGGGAGACAGAGAGTAATAGAGAAGACCACTGAGAACTAGGAGGATCCCAGAAAACCACTGAGAAATTGTAAGTACCAATGAAAATAAGGGAGACTGAATATTAGGGACAATAAACGAGATCAAGTAAAAACCATTGAGACCAGTGAGCACAAAAGAGAACCATGAAGAAACCGGCAGGACATCTGAGAACCACTGAGGACAAGAGAGAAACAGAGAAAGGCAATGAGAGTTACTCAGTGGCTATTAGTGCAAGCCAGTAAGAAACAGAACTAGTGGCAACCAGGGAGAGCCACCGAAAACCAGTGGGTACCATAGAGAATCTCTAATAAAAAGCGAGAAGTAGAGAAAACCATTGAGAAATCGAGAGAACTAAAGGACTACTGACTACTGATAACTCTGGAGAACCAGAGAGAATAAGTAAGAACCAGTGAGAAAAAGTAAGCGACACTGAGAGACAGTTAGAACCGAGAGAGGTAGGGAGAGCCACTGGAAACAAGTGAGAACTACTGAGAACTAGTTGGAATTAAAGAAAACCATTAAGAATCAAGGAAAAATATAGAGAATCTATAAGAATCAGAAAGAACTATAAAGAATTCCGAAGAACCACTGAGGACCAATGATAACTAATGGGTTTCATGGACGAAAATATTAAATTAAAAATAAAAGTGGAGGCCATTCTTCGAACACGAGGTGAACTTTACTCTGTCGTTTGATGTTCTCAGCTATAGCTTCCACGTTAAGCTTGAACCCGAAGCGCATCCGTAATGCTGGAACTCTGGAAAAGGCTTTAGTTAAGGGCCACTAGCCGTCTGCTAATCTTCTAACAGTCAGGACAAAGTTTTAAACAGCAAAACTTCAAAAAAATCACAACGGTGATGTGCTGCACTTGTACATGACAACCGGCTGTTATGGTATCCCATAAAGACGCGCTGAGAATGCTGCCAGAAGCAGTTTTTATTACAAACAAGCAAATGAGAACAAGTGCAAAGACAATAAATACATACATTCAGACATTTCCACAGACAAGATTTTACTATGATTCTATTAAGAGAAGTCTAAGTTTATATACAAGTTTGTGCCAATGCCTGGGCTGGACTTGTTTCCAAGTTTTTTTTTTCATTTTTGTCAACTAAAATTGGTTTGTTTCTTTTTTCCGTTTCTGCGCTTCCACGTAGCTGTTGTGACGGGATGCTGAGCTGCGCTTGCAACTCATTACGTTGGCTGCGCATGCGCAGGTACGATTTAATGAGCACTAACTATTACGCCACTTTTTATTGCCGACGAAATGAGTCGCCATGCCACTGCTGCCGCGCTTTTATTTATAACCGTGGTTTCGCTGCAGCTTATACGCACCATACGTGTGAGTGTGCGAGTGCTTGTGTGTGTGCACATGAAAATAGAGCAACAAGCTGATGGCGATAAGTAAAGTAAGGAGCAAATAGAAAAACTTATTCACAAGATGCGCGTTGCTCGCGCTAAAGAATGACAGCCAGTGTTGCGGCCGACAAGTGCAAGAACAACAACAAATATATGGGCTCATAAAATATGACAACAACAGCAAATGAAGCGCATTTTCACCATTTTCCGCGTTCTTGCCCTCCACTTCACTTGCTGTGTGCTGTTGGAGGCGCCGCGCAGGCATTCAGCGGCAGCAGCACTAGTTTGTATGTATGTATAGGTATGTATGTGTTTACGTGCAAGTTTATGTTTGCTTAAAAAAGTTGGAGAAAAACCCATGCTATCTGCTGTTTGCTTGCGCCGCAGTCATGGAAAAAATATTAAAAGAAATTGTTCGGAAAAAACTCACCGAAAACATTTTTATGAATCAATTAAGTTTTTGTGTTTTAATTTGTTGTTACTGTTGCGGCAGTGTTGCCAACATACTTTTGCAAGCAGCAGTGGCACTGCTATTGATACTGTTGCAACAACAACATCGGCGCTCAGCTCATTGTTGCTGCTTAGCGGCTTCATTATCCACTCGTGTCAAGTTAGGTATTGTTGTTGTTGAAAAAAAACAAACAAATTTATGCTCAAGCAACTTGCTGCATAGGGTATAATGTCTATTACAAGTAAGTGAAGTATGAGCGCAAATCAGCTTGATTTTTGTAAATCTTTTGAGGTGGAAATATATTTTGCGTGTGTAATATAAAACAGAGTTGCCACTGTATGAAAAAAAATTAAATTGAACTATACTAACTAAAACATATCGAAAATGTATATGAAACGTAAAATTCTTAGGAAAGCTTTTCAGAAAGGATAATTTTTGAATAGAGTTGCCACCTATCCAAAAAATTTAAACTGATTAAAA
Source organism: Bactrocera tryoni (assembly GCF_016617805.1). Taxonomy (NCBI): domain Eukaryota; kingdom Metazoa; phylum Arthropoda; class Insecta; order Diptera; family Tephritidae; genus Bactrocera; species Bactrocera tryoni. Next base: position 26,359,679 of record NC_052499.1, read on the forward strand.
TATCAAAATAATACTTAATACCTGAACTTCACTCTATTCTGCAAATAGTCGTTTGGTTTAAAATTGAGTTGCCACCTTTTGAAAAAAAAGTATTTGAACTTAACAAACGTAAAATGTTTAAGAAAGCTAATCAGGAAGAATGATTTTTAAATAGAATTGCCACCTACTTAACAAATAATGGATGAGTTAACTATTCTTAAAATAATCACAAATACTTTAATTTAAATTAATTTTGGCATAGAGTTGCCACCTGTAGAATGAATTTTGATATTGAAACTGCATTGCAAAATACGCGGCTTTTAAGAAAGAATTAGATAACGTATAAAACAGTCTTTTATTTTAAAAACATCTTAAAAAAGGTTGCCACCTTTCGAAAAAAATTAAACAGTGATGTGATATTACGAACTTTATTGAAAGCGCAAGCTGTTCTTCAAAGTTTTTCAATTTAATTCTCTATTTTTAAATTTAAAATTTATTTTAGATACAATAAAATAGAGTTGCCATTTATACGAAAATATAAATTTAGTAAAACCTTACAATGACCATCATCCACAAAAAGTGTGCTTAAAAAGACATTTAAAAATAACATGCTGAATAATTTCTATACACTTCAATTTAAAAATCTTATTAAATAGAGTTGCCAATTTTTTCAAAAAAAGGAATTTGAATACAATGTTTAAAATTTCTGTCAAATGCATTGCCACCAAAAACGCAAGATGGAATCTTCAGTGGGGCAGATTGGCTGTGTAATGCGTACATTCAAAAATATTGTTCGGAAATAGTAGAAATTAGAATAAAGTTTGAACAATTGGAAAGTAGAATAGAGTTGAAATATACATATGTATATAAAAAATAAAATTAAAAATTATTTAAAAATATTGATAAATAAGAAAACGATTAAGGAACTATCCAAAAATAATTCAGGAGTCACTTATTAAGGCGCACATATGTATATAGAGTTGCCACCTTTGGGAAAAAAGTTGAACTGAAATTTTTACAAAATGTGTTAGATGCATGTTCCTCTTTCGAATCCTTTCAGGAAGACATTAAATTAACCATATCTGAGAATAGAGTTGCCACCTATGTATGTCAAAAATAAAACCGAGTAGAACTAAGTAAAACCAGCAACACCTGTAACTTTAGCTGCACCGAAGCTACAATATCCTTTACAGGGGTTTTTCTTATAGCACCTCAGGGTATAAACCGATCTTTATCTTACTTTTCATCGATCAGTTTGTATGGCAGCTACATATATGCTATAGTGATCTGATCTGAACATCTCTGACGAAAATGTAGCTTTGTTTCAGGAAATAATCTTTTCAAATTTCGTGAAGATATTTTGTAAAATAAATAATTTTCCCATACAAGTACTTGATTTCGTTTGAGTGGCTTGTAGTATGAAAGATAGATCATATAATAAATAGCACGACATCGTCGATGGATGTAGTGAATCTCAAAGCTAAGGAACTAAATCGCGAATATTGATGCAAACATGTCTCAAGCGACTCAGCTCGTCATGCCGATCCTTAATATATATACTTTGTATATATACTTCCATCTGAGCGTATAAACTTCGTGGCAACCCTATTCATAGTATACTTAAATATGTATGTGTATGCCAAAAATATGGGTCATATCAGCAAATAATTTTGTTTAACATTTTCATTCGAAAAAATATTTGAATAAAGAATTTAAAGTTTTTCTTCATATTACTGACATATGCAGTTAGGATCATTACATTGAATGCCCTTTATATTCTAACAAATATCAAGAACCTCTCTGTTTGGTTCTGACCGTGCATACGCCACACTTACTTGTTTCTTTTTACCTCCGTTCTCACCTGAACTTTTTGCTATTCTGCAGTCGCAGTTGTTGCTTACCTATTTCCACGGCCGTTGGTGCCTTGTCGCTGCTGGCAATTACAATCTTGTTAAATGTCGCTGTTTAACTGACTGAGCCTGTGATTTCATGCTCCATGCTCCCCTCACTGCCCATGTAGTTGTTGTGTTGTTGTGGCGAAAGGCAACAATGTTGTCAAGCACATATAAACACATAATGATAATAATATTGTAACTGCAACATGCTGCATTCGAAGCACCGGCCAACAACATTTAAGATTGTTACAATTTTTTATTAAATTAGCTGAAAATGCTGTTCACATGAAATTTATACCATTCTCCGAATCGCTGCCAAACTACTGCCAGCAATTTCCCAGTTAAATAGCTGAATGCATAGCGACTGGCGTGTTGCTCGCCTAGCTGCCTGGCTGGCTGGCCGGCCGGCAGATCGCCTGTGGCACAGATTTTTCGTAAAATGTGAAATTGTATAACACGAAGTGATTAATCACTCGGCCGTGGCGTGCGGCCATTGTTCGCCGATAGCAAGATTGACTGCACATTATAGGTATTTAGATTTTATAATGGACCGTTTACTGTAAAATTAGAAAAATTAGACGGTTTTTTCGAAGTAGTTCAAATTGCGAACAGTATTTGTTTAATTAGATTATAGACTCCATAAGGACATGCATGGTTTGCAAAAACTAAGTGGCAACTCTGGCGGAAATTGAATGTATGAGCCTGAACATATCACAAATCTGCTTAAATGTTTTATTTATATTTCAGTTACTTAACCTGGATGTCTAAAAATATAAGATCCGATGTGTTGTTGCCTTGATCTTACAAAAGCAAGATATTCGAGGAGAATGCGTTGAGATGAATGATTGATGATGATCTCATAATCTTTTCAACCAGTGTCCAGTTAGAACTCCTGCAGCCGTTGAAAGGAAACTCCAACACTGTAGATTTTCGCTTAACTAAGTTTGCATTTACTGATCTTGAACAAGGAAGTTTTCTTCTATACATGTGACGTTGTTAAAGAGATGTCTTCTGTTGGTAGGTTGCCCTGTCATAATCCATTTGCTTTAGAGATCTACTTGAGAGAAAGATTTTCATTTATATGTACCTATTACTAGTGTGGTGCTTTTTACCTTTTTTATATATTGCACTAGCTTTGTCTATCTCAGTCATTGCTTTAGAAGTTTAATTCCTTAAAACGGCACATAGAACTTTCTCAGAAACATTTTCTCCAGACAAGTATACCATCTAAACGGTTACTGCTAAAGCTATCGGTGGTGGAATGAGCTTATGAATCATTTGTAAGTGGTTCGTTAAATTCCGCTCAGGCCATTTAAAGATCGAAATGGACGAAAATGTTCGCGAAATTCTCAAATTTAGTTGAGTGACCGGAAAAAGAAGCCGGTCAAGATAACTAGCTCAATAGATTTATCGAAGAAACGCGTTGGTCATATCGTTCATAAATATTTAGATATTGAATGCTCTGCCCAAAGTTGGTGCGGCGCAAGCTCATATTCGATCAAAACAAAAACAGATTGAGAAACGAGGTTCCACAATTCCACTTTGGAGTTTCATTCCACTTTCTTGACACAGTCAGCTAGCAAAGTTCCATATTTTGGGAAGCTCATGGTATTGGTTTCATCAACCATCCTGAAAAGGAGGAATTATTACCATGATATTGAAAAGTGTAAAGGTCAAAATAACGGATAAGCGATTCATACTTAAAATGGTACTTAGGACAGCGAATTGTTTCCAGAGGTCAGAAGAATAATTGCAAGAATTAAATCGTTGAGGTTAAGGTATATTTCGAATTTTGCTGTGAAGAATCATTCTACCCAAATAGAAGTGAATTTATATTGCTGCAAAAGTCATACTTGCATAATCGGATGTTTTACGTTAAGTGTCGTGTTGTTAAGGCGGATCTGAGACCCATATACATATACTGATGTACCTTAAAGCAGCGTTCTTACCCCTGTGCGCTACATTACCTAGCAGGCTCTCTATGCTCTGACTATACAGTTAGGCAACCTATGCGGCTGGCACAGCACTGTCGGTGTCAAGTGGCTATGCTACGTAATTTACCGCAATGGAACCGCGGCCCACTGAATTATACATATATACTAATACCAAAAATTTCTTACAACTAATGCACAAAATATCGGAGGTTTACAATAGATAAGAGGCGGACATGATTAGACCACGTGAAAGTCAATCGAACCAAGCTCCGTACAAGGTTGCAGCCGTACTGGTTACTTAGCTCAAGATCGCGCCTAGGACTAAATAATTACTTGAAGAGATTTGGTCATATGGAATTCAAACCTTAGATGCTGAGCTGTCAAATTTAGAGTTATTCCAATTACCTTTTTATGTGAGAAACGACGTGCTCCATTGAGACTAAAAGGTGCACATTGTAAAAGAAACTATGAATTTAGTAGTCGTTATCCATCTCAAAAGGAGTTTCATGATAATAAACCAACAGCTGAATGGTTAAGACTAAAAATACGTGAACCATTAGACATGCCCTTTCGATAAAATTACCGTCAAACTCAATGGTTTTGCCCACAAATTTATTTACTGTCATGTTAGTAATAGAACAGTTTCTAAATAAAATAAAATAAAATATCTATTAAAAAAGTATATGCATAAAAAACCGATTTTTGTAAAAAAAAATAAATTGTCCATCAAACCACTCGAAATGTTTGGTCTCGCTGTAAAACTTCGCTCCTTCGCTTCTGTAATTATAGACTTTAAGCCGGCAGAGCAAGGAACTCATGATCCTACAGATAGCGGTCACACACTGGGTGCCGCCAGTCCGTTATTTTTATTCATAAGTTAATTATTTCGTCTACAGAAAGAAGAAGCATATTAGCTTCAGCGAAAGCCATGCATAAGTTGACTTTTGAAGCAGACCTAAGCGAAGGTGGTTTCTCACAGCGCGTTTAGTGAAAGGGTTGCTTATAAATTAAGCGAGAAAAAAGTGCGAATTTTTTTTAAATGTGTTTTATTAAAAAATTTAATTGAAATGAGTTTGCTCGCAATATGGGAGAAATTTGGCACTTCAGTAGCCCCGTTGTAAGGGGCCTTGAAGTTTATATCTCAGCCAAGGTAAATGAAGGTGGCAGTTTGAGAGTCGTCTGTGGTTGCTGTTGTTGTCCATGGTTATTGAGCATGATGCGCTTATTATTACTGTTGTTGCGGCGTTTTGTGACTTTCAAAATGTTGCACGCGTTTTTGCAGCTTTGTGTTTCGTCTTCTTTCGCACTGAGCTGAACTTAACAATGTCTTAATTTTAGTTTTAGTTTTTCATGTTTTCATTTATGATGTTAAGGAACTTTTTTCATATTTTTGTTGTGATTTTTTGATGTTTTTGTTGTTGATGCTAGTGTGTAAACACCACGTTTTACGACTTCAATTAGCTGTTCGGCATAACTATGAGAAAATTTTTTACACGCTCAGCGCTGAAAGCGGATGCTGTGTTAGGGAACTGAAAACTCTGTTAAAGCGACCGCGCTTTGACAGTTTTGGAGCACAAAAAAGCGATAAAAATATAAAGTGAAATTACTTGCGTACATACACACCTCAGTACTCAAGAAGTATATGACTTCAAATGCCGCCAAAGCTCCGCGTCGTCGCCCTGCTCATCTTTCGTTTATAGTTCGTTACCTTTGTGGCACCCAGCGCACGGCTGTCGAAAGTCCAAAGTGTTAATTATGTTCGCGTATGAGTTTTTCGAACTCGCACAGCAACAACACCCATGCAAAAAACAACAAGTAAATCTTAAAATGCTTCACTTTACCCCTCGAACTCCGAAAATATTCAAGTGCGGTATTTTTGTTGCTGCACCTTTGGCAAGTGTAACACTCCGTGGGGTCAAGTTGTAGTTTGACAGCAGCTACTCGGTTGCTTGGAAGGTTTATGAAGATGCTTCACTTTGTGTTGTCCTCTATTAACGCTTCAAATGAATATAAAATGACTTAGCGGTAAAATTAATTGTAACATCTAAACTGAATTAGTGAAAATTATTGTTCTCTATGCCTTTTTAATTACATACATTTAATGGAAGATTTGCTTCGTAGTCTCCGTTGTTGTTATTACTGTTTGCTTTTCTTAATAACCCTTTCTTTTCTAGTTTAATAAGAAACCGTTCAATAAAAACTTATTTTTTTTAATGAAATATGTATCTTCATATGGCTTTTTTTAGACGAGGGTTTACTTTAATATATTCCCTCGGTGAACAGCTCAAATGCTCGACGGGAGTTTATTTGTAAGATCTTTTTTAAAAAATATTTGAATTTCTTCCAAACTAAATTTATTTCCAATATCATCTTTTTCCCATTGTCATTGTTTTGTAGGAGGAAATTGTCACAGCTAAAATTTTCGTTCAGAAATACTGTCTCTCTGTCAACAGAGTCTGCTGACTGTAGAAATTTCCTAACCTCAGTTTACTTTGAGAGCACGGCAGCTTGTCTAAATATGCAAGCGGGAAAGAGCAACTGCCGGAGTACATCCCTCCATTAATAAGCACTCTTTTAGATCGGTTACTGACTAAAAACCTACAAATGCTGGATATAAAAATTTGAGGTTGCTAATGTTTATATATTTGTACTATATATTGAAAGTCCCAGTCTAACACAGTAAAGCACGTTTTTTGGTAAAATACGTTTTTTATTACACATTGTTCCTTCAAGGGTTTGCCGTCATTTTCACTGATTTGTGAAACGGCGCATTGGCTTAGTGAAATAGGACTTTCTGTTTCTTCAAAAGCGAACATTTTTCGGCGATTTTGTCCTTCAAACGGTCCAATAACGCTTTGTGATAGTCGCTGTTGATGGTTCTTCCTTGCTCAAGGTAGTCAATAAAAATTATTCCATAATACAGATACCTCAAACTTGCCAACCGCGTTTTTCCATGTTTTGAAGCGGGTTCATCGTGTGCAGTCCACTCGGATGACTCTCGATTGGACTTCGGAGTGAAGTGATGCTGCCATGTTTCATCCATTGTCAAATATCTTCGAATCATCAATCTTTCGTTATTTTTGGTAAAAAGGTAGCTTAAGCGGCACCCACTTTGTACAGAGCTTTCTCATACCCAAATATTCGTGAATTATATTATGTAAACGTCCAGTTGATATCTAAAGAGTGCATGCTATATGGAATACCTTCACTTTATGGGCATCCAAAATTACTTATTCGACTTTTTGATGTTTTCTTAGGTAACAACCTCTTTTGGGTATTCCCTGAGTTCACCGTGCTCATTCCACCATGTCTAAACTTAGCATACCAATCCTTGTCTAGAAATTTGCTGTCAAGCCAAGTTCTTGCTTCAACTGCATTTTTGCCATTCTAAAAGCCATATTTGATCAAGTCGCGAAATTCCTTTTTATTCATTTTTTCACAGTAACTAAAGTTGCTTCATACAAAATAATATAACTCATAAACTTATGATCTGACAGTGCAAATTTATACACGCGCCTTTCAAAATTTAGGACTTACTAAAGATAATATGAATTTAGTTCTAGTAGGGCTGTTTATGTATCAGGGTGGAGAATTTTCCATTGATATATTATTATTAACATCAATACCATCAGAATAATCACACTACTATTTTAAAGGCGAAATTTCGTGAGTGTGTATGTTTGTTACTTCTTCACGGCTAAACAGCTGGATCGACCTTAATAATTTGGTGTGGGGTTAGCTGACACCCTGGATATACGTAGGTTACGCTTACTGCGAAAGATATCTTGTTCCCATGGAAAAATTGACGAAAATGAATTCGCCGATAATGTATGTGGAACTTTGTACATAACTTTTTCGAATTGACACAGCTTTACGGAGCCGCAACAAATGCCACATTATGGCATCAAGAATATTAGAGAAGCAGTTAAATTCTGTCGAAGAATTGCTCTAAACTCAGCCTTCACAACAAAGTGCTTTTATACAATGCGACCATAAAGGCGATTTGGATGCAAGGGGTACGACCTATGCAACTAATGCTGATATAATACAAAGGTGCCAATAAAAATGCTTACAACAAACACGTGTTCACCACGATACATGCATAATGAAAATATCCACAACGATCTTGGCATTCCTATGGTAAAAAAGGTAGTAAAGGACAGCAGAATGAAATATATATGTAAATAAACTCCGAGATAATCCAAATCCATTCGCTAATGGTTTAGGATTCTTCTGCGATCAAACACACCTAAAAAGAAGAAATATTCCTCCGTACTAGTTGTCAACTTTTTAAATAGATTTAAGATTAAAAAACAGATCCAATAAATCAAGAAATATTTGCAAAAACACTAATGAAATTATATCATTCCCTCCTTTTCATTAGTCTTCATAAACAGATTATATTAATATCATATTTTTTTAACATAATTTATATCGCTCGAATAAATACTCTCGCATAAATAACAACAAACTAAAATTGGGCAAAAACTGTTCATTCCAAAGAAAAAAATCATAAGGGTTAAATAATTTACTTATCTTCTAAACTTTCCTTTTTTAATGAATCGAGAGAAATGCTCTGCGCAAGATTTGTGGTCTGCGGTCCTTCGCGCATTAGCCACGGCGAATATCGCATTCGATGGAACGATGAGCTGTATGAGATATACCACATTGACATAGTTCAGCGAATTAGAAGACAGCGGCTACGCAGACTAGGTCATGTTGTCCGAATGGACGAAAACACTCCAGTTCTAAAATTATTCGACCCAGTAACTGCTGGTGGAAGTAGAGGAAGAGGAAGATATCCACGCCGTTGGAATGATCTGGTGGAGAAGAACCTGGCTTCGATTGGAATCTGCAATTGTCGTCAAGCAGCAAAAAGGAAGAACGACAATAAAGAAGAAGAAGGGATAGATCTATACCGCTGCATTGTTGTTCCTTTTTAATAGAAAATAATTTACAATAATCATATGTTGCCTATTTTCTAAATTTCTCTTTCTTTATGATCAAAACTCAGAAATACATACTGTTTTTCGTTAATCGTCAGCAAGTTCGTTGCTTAAGTCTTTTGATTGCCGCTAAATGCGCTGACCTTCCATCATAACTCACCTTCCATTATGTAAAATGGTTAAATAGCAATAAATTATAAAAATACTTAAAATGAAAATGTAGACAATTAAGATTGCCTAATCTAGATAAAAGTAACTAGTTATTACATACACACACACTGAGCCAACAAAATTTCAATTTATGCGCTTGCAAATTAAAGAACATTAAATAACTAGCTAATTAGCGTACAAAAGGCCGCATATCGTTTTAAGTTTATGAAAAGGCGCGCTTGAGCACTAATAAACAAATAAAAATAAAAGAAAAATATGCGAAATTATTCAAAAAGCAGCAATACTAATTAAAACGTAGGCAAAATTAATTGGGTGAACGGCACGGAGGGCGCAGCGGCCGCAACAGGCCTAACAGAACTAAGATGTATGTGAGTGTGAACGCGGAAAGCCGAAAAGCACATCACTCCAATTCAAGGCGACTCCGGTGCCAAGTGCGGTCAGCGAGTCGAATTGGGTTGGCGTTTGAACTGGGACGCGCGCGGCGGGCAACTGCTCGAGTTAATGACTTCGGTGGCAAATTCAGTTAGCGCGGCAAATTCGGCAATTAGCTGATGGACATAAACGAATATGTGTGTGTGTGTTTGCAAAAATGAAATAATTATGCACTCAAATTTAAGCCAACACAATGGGGGCCCAAAATCAGCGAAATAATAAAGAAATTTCATATTCCAGCTTCACAGCGCGCAGCGCTTACATAAATGCTGCAAAAACTCGAACATAAATACGAAATAAAAAATTAAATTAAATTAAATTTTCCTACAGCATTGCGGTGGAAATGGTGAGCGGCTTCATTTGCGAAAAGACTACATCATTAAAAATTAAAACAATAACATTTATAATTGAGTCATTGCATGGTGCAGACATGCCGAGCGCCAGCCAGTGCCAAGTTTGGGAGTCGCCGCCATGAGCGCCTGCGCCGCGGTTGCCACACCAATTTGGAGCTGCCGCTGAGTTATTGCAGGCGCGAGCGATTACGCTAGCTGCGGGACCGCAACTGCGGCACTTTTGTTTCGGCGCGGCCCACACGCAACGCCACGGCGCTGTGCTTGTGCGATAGCGCACGCTGTTCTTTCCACTTAACCGCCGGTTTTTGTTTTTTCGTTGCACATTGCATGGCCCGGCGCACGCGTAGCAACTAATGGAGGCTGAATTTTTTTCACTTTTTTGCATTTTGTTTCAATTTTGTTTGGCATTTTGAAAATTTCGGCAAATTGAATTAAAGCAAGTGCGCGTTCCCATTATTTGCGGGCTGTGGGAATCGTTTCGGGGCTGCTAAGCCCACAACAACTGCACACAAAAGCATGTCTGTGTGTGTTGTATTGAAAACAAATATAAATATATGCTAAAATTAGCTTCTCTCAAGGCCTATGTGGGTTGCTGGAAAGTGAATGAAGTAAAAGAAGTGAAGAAAAGTTTGTTTTGGGAATCCCAGAAGTTAAGGAATGTATGTATTAGTACTTAGACAATGTCATAGAAACTCCTTTTTTCCTCAAACATATTTTGTAACTGGTGAAAATTCCTGAGATTTACGAAGATATTGAGTTGGTAACACATTGTGGAACTGTTAAATCGAGACACTTCCGACTTTATCAAATCATGGCTTCAAAGAAAAATCTCGCACCCAAATAATCTCATGTTGGGGAACTGAAAATTCATTCGCTATCCATGAAAGCAAATTCTAGGAGTCTGTAACAACTGAAAGCGATAACTTCGGCTGCATTGAGGCTATAATTTATAATAACAGAGGGGTTCCAAAAAGATCTTTATGTGTATTTGGATTAATCAATTGGTGTGGCAGCCACATGCTATAATGGCTCGACATCGGCGGCTTCGACAAATCAGCAGCTTCTTTGAGAGAAAAGGACATGTGCAACATTTATTTCAAGCTGAATTTACGATAATAATGGCTGTAGACTTATTCTGGCCAGCTTTTATTGTTATGAAAGTTTCTGGTATAGAGATTTTAATAAGAAACTGATCAGAACTTTCTTTAGTTACCCAAATCTGAACCAGATCTGCTTTACTGTCCGGGTGCGCGAAAAACTTATGGAAAACGAATATGCAGTTCATTTGAAGTGACCAATTATTGAATAATATATTTGAACATTCCAATTATATTCGAGGTTTACAGCCATACAAACCTTGTCGATATGGTTAGCCAATCTAAGCAATGGTCAATTCCATCCGGTACTGACTAAAACTTTCGTATTCAGTATAGGTGTAAATTTTATATAAGATTGTGCTTGCGGCTTGCATTTTTCTTACTTTTATGCTCTGTTACTTGTTGCACACAAATGTTCACCTAACGGGTTTTCAAAATCCAGCATATAATTGTAAAGAGTGTAGAGTTTACAAATGGAGGGCTGTTGCGTTCCCCATGAGGGGTCGTCACCCCTAAAATGCCTGCACTTGACGCCAAGTTCAATAGGCTCTTTGACCTCACAAACGATACCACTTTCAAGGTCATACCGCGGGGTCTCCAAACGGCTGAAGCGTTGCCTTGCTAAAGCGCGAAAGGTGTTTAAGAGGTAATCCATTTCATTCCAGGTGCGTTGCTGTAGACATTCTTATCAAGTTTGTACAATCCCTTTTATCCTGTGCTAGTAGAAACTTTGTATATTGCTGATATACCGCTTTACACATGACTTTTGCATTTTTGCACTTCGTTAGATCGTTCCATCGCATTGCGACCTCCCTTGTCATGCTCCCGTTCAATGTCGATGATGATTTCGGATGACATCCGCAAACCGCTCTTGGCAATGTAGTTGACTATTACATTGCTCTCGATGCCTATGTGACCTGCCAACCACTAGAAGCGAAGTCGCTTGGGCCTGGCGTCACTGTACAGTGCTACCCTGCTTCCGAAGGCACTTCTTACCTGGTTGTCAATGCCGTCTCTCTTTTGGCTCCCCGAGTAAGAGTGGTGGTCTGGACGACGATGCCAGACTCATGTTGCTAAGCCCACCAAAACCGACCTGGAAACGCAAATGGAAATTTCTACCTCCACGTTACATTCCTCACATATTTTACCATCCGATTGATTATTTGTTCCGTCTGATGGCACATTATCTAACTCACGAAGCAGTTCCCCAAACAAGGCGGGGGTGGAAAAATGGCTGATTTTTGGATAGCATCACACGTTGAACAGTTTTACCGTAATGTTATTCGAGCTTTGCTGTAGAATGGAAATCAAGTTGTGACAAGCAATGGGCAGTACGAAACGAAATTTAAAATATACTGCTTTTAGATCTTTCGAAGCTCGCAGGGAAGTGTGGAGCGGAAGTTTTCTGTATTTTGCTTTCTTTCAAGCATTAATTTTAGGCTAGAGAATCCCTACAATGTTTTTCTAACTAAAGTGGTTCCCATTGATATAGCAGTAGAAGTTCCAGCCTTTATTAGGGCAGTGAGCTTTCATTTCGACAGCAGACCGGCGATGCAAGTCAAGGAGTGTTTGAGAGTTTTTCAGTAGCATCTGGTTTGGCTTTGTTATCAAAACTGGTCTTTTGGTCCGCTAGAATTTTTTGCCGGAATAGCTAGAAACTGTTCAGCTGATGAGCTACCCAGAGGGGTTACCTTGTCAAACATTCATCGCAGTGGAAACAGTTGCAACTCTTTTGAAATCTTGTATTTTGTTAGCCCCTCAGTATCTCCAGTGCAAATGTGAGGTCATTCTGGCCTAGAGCTGAACGCAGAAGATGGTCTGCGTTAATTGCTCAAAAGAAAGGTTCATCTTGCCGCAATCGGTGTAGTTCTTACTCGAGTATGGAAAATTTTCTTTATTAGCATTTGCATTATGATAAGTGGCTGAAAAAATTTAACAAAAATTTAATATTATTCATATTAGAAGTTCATGAAACGATGCCGCGAAGCATACTTTTAGGCGAAAAACGCAATTCACACAATATTTCAATTCCTATATCTTCTCAGCACAGATTTTATTGCCAGCATTAGTTTTCCTATATAATTTTAATAATTCGCAATTCTCCCACATCGAGTTCGTTGCTTAAATCTTTTGGTTGGCCAGCTTTGCGCTGTCACTGCTGCCGGTTGCGCTGTGAGCTTGTTGTTGTCGGTTTATCACCACTTTCAGGCAATAGCGCAACGTGTGCCTACTTGATCTGTGCGCTGCAACTTTGCATCACAACAACAAAAATAACCACAACAACAGCAGCGCTGGCAACAAGTATGCGCCAAAGTACAGCTATAAATGTTGAGAAAATATTGCGAAATTTCTTTTTTCCCTCAGTCCACGAATATTTTACACATTCGAACGCATCAACACCATAATTCATGGCAATTGCATGACTTTACTAAATCAGATAAATGTCACAGAAAAACGACAGCGCTGGCCAAACAATGACGAAGACAAACAACAACAACAACAATAGGTGCTACCAAATCATGCCGCAGCAGTAGCAACTGTTAGATGCCCACAGTAGCGGCAAATGCCAGCTTATGTGCTTGTATATGTGTGTGTGATGTGTATGTGTGCGGGTAAATGCCAACCAAGTACTGGAGCGTGTGGTGGCGGTTGGGGAGCGAAATTCATAAAAATATGCTTTACAGCAATCGGCGAGTAAATTGAAAATTGCTGCTGTTGTTGTTGGCAAACAGCGGCAGTTGACACCTTCGGCAGCCAGGCAATGCGCCACAACAACAACAACGCCAATAATACTAGCAAATGCTTGTTGGCATTGCGCTGAGTACTGAGAATGTGTCGCCGAGCGATAGCTGGAGCAGCACACGAAACTGCCGAGATGCACTGATACAAACACCAAGGTGCTGCTACCGCTGCGCGTTGCTCTTTGCTGGCATGCGTGTGTGTGTGTGTGTGCATTTGCGTTGCAGACAATGGCGCAATGCGTATGTGTTGGCAGCGTGTTTACAAACATTTCTTTCGAATGCTTTCATATCGCCACTTTGTTTTGTTTTTATTTCTATAGAAAGCAACAAGACCGATGGTGTGTCAACAAAAGCAAAACGTAATATTTTACAATAAAAACAATGTAAATATTAAATAAAGCGAAAAATCAGCGCCAACGGCAGTTGCTGGCCTCTCCAAGTGTGTGTGTGTGTGTGTGTCGGCCGTGTCATGAATTACTGTTCGCCATGCTGAAGCAGCATGACTCCGTCACTTCGCTGGAATGCGGCATGCTTTACACACACACACACAGACACATGCACGAAAAGACATTATTCAATTTTCAGTTTACTCAATGATTTGTTTGGCATTTCCACTGAGCGCTTTTATTTTATGTTTCGGCATACAGAATGCAGAAGTATTTCTTTGTTGAAAATACCTTTCATAGCTGTTTTTTTGAGTACACGTCTCCGTGTTGTAAAGGATGAATGAAGGTGGACCCAAAACAATTTCCTTTCAAGTTCCTTGAAAATTACTTTTTAGTTTTACTTCTTTGTTATTATTTTACGATTTTTAAAAGCACACAATAATTCTAAAAAGTCTTTATACAAACAAAATCGTTTGCTTACATATTTTGAATGTTCATAAATCTGAAAAATGTCTCCGAAATGTTGATAAAACAAATAGCTTCAGAGATATGAGCAAATTTGTAAAAAATCTTACGTTAGCTTAATCGGCTTCCAAAAATTAAAATCGTTTTTTGCGAAAAAAAATTACTCTGTAAAGTGGCTTAAAAATTTTACTTGTTGTCAAAAATTTTTTGCTTCGAACTTTGCTTGTCGAGCAAAAAACGATTTTTTTGAAGCCGGCTTTGATTTTTTTTAATCGGACCACTGCCATGCTTACAAACCACCATTAAAGGAAAATCTATTAAGTACCAAAAATTGGAACTTAATTAAGCTATAGAAAGCCAAAATTTTAGAAAAAGTGAACTTAGCCCTGCCCTCTATTATTATAGATTGAATGCACATATCTCTCAAACTGTTAAAGCAAATATAACCAAATTAGTCCAAGGTAAATCCTATAAGAAACCATAATGTAAAAATAAATGAAATGGACTTCACTGAATGGACTCACTTCTCATATAACGGTGCTGTTAAAAATGATTAAAAAGAGATAAATCAATAACTAAATACGCCTGAGACACTAAAATTTACCACCGAGATGGTATAGGGGAGCCTTATAGCTGGTTTGAAAATTGGACAATGGGCGTGGCACCGCACACTTTTTGGTGAAATTCTATATCTCGGAACCTGATTTCGATAAAATTTAGCATGTGGCATTCTCCTTACATTCTTAAGTCACATTGCGAAAATGGATGAAATTGGACGACAACCATGCCTACTTCCTTATAGCCTACTTCCACTTGACTCGTTCAGTTTCCACTACACAAATCAAGAAGCATTTAATATAACGGGATTACGCTTTGCACGAATAATGTCTTTAGCGTACCTTAGTGTGTACCTTATGATCAAAAATTGTTTAAATCTAATAAAAATTGTTCAAGCCCACTTACCGAATATTTAGACCCCGGGGCCTATAGTTGACCTTTGATCGAAATGTCGGTCAATGTGTGATATATATAACTGAAAATAAGGGATAATCCTTTTCTTATAATGGCATGTGTGTATGTCAAAAATATGTTGAATCGAGACAATACTTCCCTAGCCCCCATACACCTTCTTCTGGGTGATTTTGTACCGCACATATCGGTCAATATGTGAGTTATCCCAATGAAAATTAGAGAGCATGGTTTACTCATAAGAGTCTATCTTTGTACCTAAAATAGATAAATTTGAGCGAAAACTTGGTCTAGCTCCTATATAACTAATATCAGTACTTTTGAACATCCGGCCGACTTTACTCTATATGAATTTCCCTAGCTTTGATTCTTACAAGTTGCAAGAGTATAAAATGTTCAGTGGCACCCGAACATAGCCCTTCCTTACTTCTTTTGTTTGTTTTTAGCCTTTTATCGAAAGCTATCCGGGAGATCTGCTACGAGAACGAGGATGCGAAATTTTTTCAAAATGGATCGCCGATTCATAAAGTATAGTATATTGAATTCTATAAATATATATTTATACATTGAACACGACAAGTTAAATTAAGTTCACATGATGTTTGTAACACTCAAGAGAAAATATAGGAAACCCTTTAAAATATATGTTTATCTAAATGGTCAGCAGAACAAGATGAGTCGATTTAGCCAGACCCGTCTGTCTGTTCTTTCGTCTGTATATATACATAAGAACTATTCCTTCAGTTTCTTAGATATCAAACTATAATATTATACACGTTCTTTTCTCCCCAAGAAGCTTGTCATTTATGGGTTTAAAAGGTCATAAAAGAAAACTGACACATACGAACGCAAAACCCTTTGAGGGTTTTACTATACTGACCTAATACCATCACCCTGACTTGGAATTTCTCACACCCCAGATTAGCTGTTGTACTGTGATATGAGCCCGATTAGTCTACCAGTTTGTTTACAATAGCTGCTTAAGTCAGTACACCTCAGTATTGAGTTGCGATTTTTACAATGGATAAAAACATCGAACAAAGATTTTGCCTCCTATTTTGTATTTCTAACCAAATTTCGTGTGCGGTATCGTTGCGAGTATCGGAAAAGGCTAAACTGATTAGCCTCAAATTTTAACATGAGCTTCTTAAATATATTTATTAAGTAATTAAACGAAGATTTTGTCTCACTGATAAATACTTTTTAATAAACAGTTTAAGGCCGAAATTTTGGTCAAAAATCGATTTTTTTGGAAACCGGCATTTTGTTAAAAATTTTATTTTGTTTATTCCTTCGATTTTGTTTACTAGATTTAACATTATTTTAACTGAATCTGTTTGGTTTTCTAATTTCAAAGGCTCCAGTTCAGAGATATAGTGATCACCTCAAAACGAGTGTTTTGAGAGAAGCTTCCGGAGATCAGCTGTAGTTCCTTCCCAAATAACAATTTTTACCAATGCTAAGTCTTGAAATACTGCTAGAAGATATCGCAATATGTGTGTAAATTTTTGGATGAATAAACTTAAAAGTTTTCGCAGGAAAAAAATTCTGGAAAATTCGCTTTTCCTCGCTCTTATATTTTTCATTAAACTGGCCTGCAGAATCAAAATTAACTAAATTATTATCACTACGTAAAAGCTTACTTTGCACAGCGCTGGCTGCTGCCCGTCATTGTGAGAATGTACGTTGCCAAATTTTTAGCGGCACAAAAATATGCATAATTCATAATTTTCAATATAAGTGGAGCGAAAGTAAATAAAAAAACAAAAAAAAAAAACAATTAACTGCCAACACGTCCGAATGGCAATCAAAAATATATTAAAACTGCAGCAACAACAACAACAGTTGACGAGCAATAAAACGAAATGAATGCATTCATTCATCAAGTCAGCACAACTCAGCTGCCACTGCCACTGCCACTGGTCGCTGCCACACAGGCACTTGATGTGCCACCGCAGCAGACAGAGCATTGACAATGAGCTTGGACTGTTGCATGTTGCAATTAACAGAACGCTATGTATGCCCGGTAGCTTACGAGTATGTATGTATGTGAGAGTGTGTGTGTGCTGTATTAATTTGGCATTTTCGTGTTAATGCTAATGACTTAACTTGCACCGTTGCACAAACGAAACGAAAAGCTTTCGCTGGTTGGCTGCCACAGCATTAATTGCCACGCCAGCGACGGCGCAGATCGAAAAAATTATATTTGTGCGTGTGTGTGTGTGCTATCATTTCGGCTGCATGTCACTAATTTATGAAGAGCCAACCACAATAATAAGAGACATCAAAATGGATTGCAACAAAAATCGTAACAAAATGACGATGAAGGAGCTCCATGCACTTGCCGCCGTCGGCTCGGTAAACGTAAAAAGATTGAGTAAACAAACAACAACAACAAAAGCACAACAGCGTCAACAGTCGCCGCGGCCAATGTCACGCGGATTTTTTGTTTTGTTTGCTTTGTGGTCCTACAATCACGCTTCGCTCGCCTCCTCCTGCTTTACCTTCTACTCCTGTTGCACCTGAAGCGGCAGCATTCGCATTGTGCGGCAACTAAAGCGCGACACACGCGAAATGTGAACAAATTTCTACTTTTACCGTTACAGTTGATTCTGACGATTTTTACAAGCAGCTTACAGAATCGAAATATTCATGCTTTTTTGAATATTTTTTGGAAAAAAGTTTATTTTTATATAATTTTTTTATGGCTGCTATCGAGTCATTCCTGCATTTTCTAAACTGTGCCTTGATATTGAATTCAAAGTAGTGTAACTACTTACATGTTGTATTTGTTATTTCCATAATCACCTTATGTTGTTGTTGTTGTTGCGCACGCTTATGTGCTTCGCCATTTAAAATGACTGCAATTAAGGTAAGAAAGTGCGCGTGTCCGAGCCAAAAAAAGGGTGAAATGGTCGTCGTCGCTGTGAACTTCGACGGGATGGCGCTATTAAATATACTATACATGTATGTGTGTATAGAGTTCGTGAGTAAACACGTGCAATTACTTTTCGGTATGAAGGAGTTCGCCTACTATGGTGGCCTTCAAGAGTTAATGAAGCCTAAGCAGAGCTGCGAGGTAAGAGATCGGTATCAATGATGCATTGATAGGGCCCTACATATGTATGTCATCCGTTGAGTATTACATATTTAATACTTATACAGGGTGGCGCACCAATCGTGCTACAAGAGCAAACTGTTATAATATGTGTCTGTGTGAGTAATCAACTTACTTTTTGTTTTTATTTGGCAGGTTATTATTTAGGTCTCTCATAAATGAATGCTTGGGATACCAAAAAGAGGTTTTAGATAGTCCAACCGTGTCATTCTTTGCAGTATGTCATTTGGTTCTAAGGAGTGATCCGCTTATATGACGGAACTTTACCAAGAACGAGTCACATTGTGATGCGCCGTTTCATGAAGGTGTATTTTCGGACCATACTTCTTTGAGGAAAACGGTGTAACAATAACTGTCGATGGGCACCCTTATTTAAACATGTTAAATGAGTTTCTTTTATTCCAGAACAGCGCTAAAAACGTATTGCTTTTAGTAGCGTTTCGTTCCAGCAAGATGGAGCATCTGGCTTCGTTTGCAGCTGTACGGAAGGAGCTTGAAATGTCGTCCCACCGTTTCCACAGCTGGGGTGCAAATCGTTCGGTTATCTGTTGTGATGGCAGCTTTTCAACGTCGAATCTTCCTTTTGTTTGTTGACGTGGAGTTTTTGCTGCACAAAGGCGGGAGCGACAAAATAGTGGTCCAAAGTCCAAAGCACTGGAGAAGTGTCTTCCGTCTATCACATACTCGCAGACAGCCAAGTAGCTTTATTTTTCTATGCTGGAATCTAATACTAGAGATAACCGTATTTCGGGCCCCGGCGAATTCGATCAGCCTCAACTCATTTGACGTGTTTCATCGTGGAGGCTGAATTTACCGACTGCAGTGCCAAAGATACTTTCTTTGCCAACGCTGGCGTTAAAGTCGCCTAGCACGATTGACATCGCGGTGAGGGCAGCTCTCATAGTGCGCTCCAAGCGGCCATAGAAGACATCATTGGTCACATCGTCCTTCTCTTTCATCGGGCGTGGTCGCAAATCAGTGATATGTTGGGAATTTCGCTTTTATGCGGATTGTGGCTAGATGTTCATTCACCGGGGTCTCCTTTATATGGCCACTGTAGTAAATTTCAGAAGGACCTACTCGCCTGCGTCCTTGTCTTGACCATCGCATTTCTTGGACGGCGGAGATGTCAGCATTTACTCTAACGAAGACATCAACAAGCTTAACAATGGCACCTTCCCAATATTAATATAATGCATTGAACCAGCAAAATATCTCTAGCCCAGAGTAAGTGAACTCTTCGCTCTTAGCGAAGTCCACCTTTAAATAGTTACAGGAGTTGTAACTGAACACTGTCCGATCGGAATTCATGTGGTAAGATTGAACATTTAACCGGATGCCAGTTGCAACAGCTGTACGAAAGTAGATGGGATAGAGATCGCAACACTTGTTCCTCGAATGTCCCGCTTTTGCCAGATCAAGGCAGGATCACCTAGGATCTCATACTTTTAGACATCCAGCTGAAGTAGCAGAAATAGAAACGAAACACTTAAAGCGATTTGTTTAGAATCGGAATAGGAATAGGAATAGGAAGGAGTTTTCCACTAGCTAGTATGATCCTATTCAATGTTGAGGAAGCAGCCATCCAACGTGATCTTACCTTATTCTTCAACATAGGCATTGTTAGGGCAATAAAACATATGTGAGTATGAACTTCATGTGAGATTAACCCATCAAGATATGCTTTTTTAAGACACTGTTGCAGAAGTAGAGCGTAACCGGTCGTTTAAAGCCAAGAAATCACTAAGCTTCATACAGCTCGATTCCATGCCGCCACTGAAACCACTTCAGCTATTAAAGCACCAAATGAGTAATAAAAGTTTTATTGCATTGCGTTACCCTCAGGATGGAAAATACTGAAACCTCAGGAAAATAAAACAGCTAAATTCTTGTTGTTCCATGATATGGATTGTGAAAACGGTGGCACCTTTCTTCGAACGAAAGGCTTATCCAACATTCTTAAAGACCATTTCATCGCAAAAAAATTCATCCTCATTCTTATTTCATCATCATATTGTTTATAAAGAGTGATCGATTTTGAGGTTACCTAATTTTTAAAGAAAAAAACACAGAAACTTTAAATTGAATGAGGAATTTTATTATCATTCGAAAGAACATTTTTGGCATTTATTTTTTGAAGATTACCCTTTTCAAATTGATTGGTCGCGGCTACGTATCAGATGGTCCACCTATTTAGTCTAATTTTCGGTGATGAAAAAGTCTAACGGTGTGATGTCACACCATTTTGGTGGCCAATCGACGGGCCCAAAACGTGAAATCGTCTGCTCCCCGAAGTGTTCTCTCAATAAATCCCTTGATTGATGCGATATGTGGGAAGTGGCGCCGTCTTGTTGAAAGCAAATGTCGCCGAAATCACGAGCTTCAATTTCAGGCATCAAATAGTCAGTTTATCATGGCGCGTTCTCGAAACTCAAATATGTTCTAGAAGAGCACAAGATCGAATTATAAAAGAAAATTCTGCATTAAATTCTTGTTCTGTGGTCGATTATATTTACTTAGAAAAATTTCAAGGTGACATTGAAAATTTGTTTCAGAATTAGTAGTGCTGAGAATTATGCATATGTAATGGTCTATATATATTAGAGTGTAAATGTTTTCGTTGCTCTGAAAATTGAAAAATATGCAATATAACTAAAATGATAGACCTTACGAACAAACTGAAATATTCACCACTTTGCATGCATCAACATTTTTCAGCTGCTCACCTTCAAACACTGGAGTGCATTAAAAATGCATTAACTTTTAAGAACACACAAACTATTTGCAATGGTGCGCATGCGCAGTCACGAAAGGCGTCGTCGTGCTCACTCCAAACATTCTACTTTACGAGTATTTATTCATAAATTCATTATTTCCTTAACATTGCCAAATTGCAGTTGATTTGCATTTGTAATTTGGACATATCATAAAAATATTTTAGGTTTTTGAAGTTCTTCTTCATAATTTTCAATTTACAGCGGAGCAATTAAAAAGACATGCAAACGCCGCGCTCTAATAAACAAAAGCGCATGTGCAGATAAAAATGCGCTTAATTGTATGGCACATTGGCCTAAGTGCATACTTAGGTACTTAGCAAAGTGAGCGCAAATATGCAGGGAGTTTTTTGAAAGTTTATTTCTTAAGCGTCAATAGTAGATGGGAATTTTATAGACGCGGTATAAATATAAATAAATGCTTAGAGTTCATACTCCAGCAATATAAGTCTATATTTTAATGGCGGTTTGACGTTTGTTTCCCTGCATAAGCTTGATTTCAACGCTTGCTATCGTGCAGCTGTGGAGTAGTTACAGTACTGGACATGTTACTAAATCCTGGTGGTGATGGGCTGTAATTGTTGCCATTCCGAACTAATCCTTTGGACAAAGCGGCTACTCTTACTGATGGTAAAGAGGGCGCTGGCATGCACTCCCGACTTCTTTTCAGTTAATGGCATACTGGGAGTCAAATCACCACCAATTGCAGACGAAGAGCTCGAGCTGCTGCGAGGATCGGGAAAGATCCTTGCGCAGCTTCCTTTTGTATACTGTAGCAGGTTAAACTTCTGCTTACCCAGAATAGGCAGCCACGGATCCACGTGTGGGGAGTTTCGAACT
Organism: Bactrocera tryoni; assembly: GCF_016617805.1. Taxonomy (NCBI): domain Eukaryota; kingdom Metazoa; phylum Arthropoda; class Insecta; order Diptera; family Tephritidae; genus Bactrocera; species Bactrocera tryoni. The sequence continues at coordinate 26,381,779 of NC_052499.1, forward strand.
GCGGAGAGTTAAAACTTAAACATTATTTCCATCATAAGTGACAATCCGCGAAGGAAAAAACTATGAGTTTAAAGTACAAAATTATATAGTTCCACCACATCCGCATATGACCCCCCACCCCCGCCACAAAATTCTACTCTGGATCCGCCCCAGAGAATAGGCAGATGGCATAACACACAAAAACCGATAGTAGCCCAGCTCTGACTCATCTATCCGGTAGCAACGGGTGTCATTTTAGACGTGTGGATTTCAATTAGGCAATATTTTTTAAGAGTTGGTCGAGCTGTTACTTGATTTGTACTCAGCTTGGTGTGCCATTCATAACGAAAGCAACTACTTTGGAACAACGTCCGGCAATCGTAGAAACTCTTATTACCAAAATAAAGGTTCGATTCGTGCGAATCATCGCGCGCTGCGTCCAACATTCGTTCGACTTAATCGCCCAGAAAAATCGGTAATTCAAACAAAAATGGATCAGTATCGCATAAGTCTAACCGCCATCACTTTTACAATGCGATCTCTGCACAACCACTATATGGAAGATTTTGAGGAAGGATCTTCGTTTGCGGGCTTAAAAATCCAACTCCTGCAAGATTGGAAGCCGAAAACCATCAATCAGGTCGCATGTTCGGTGATTGGAACCAAAACGAAAAACCGGGGCTGATTTTCACTAGACAATTTTGTTCCACAAGCAGCGTTAAGTTAGGAAAAAAGGCTGAGATTCTCAAGATAACGAATAATAATAATCAGAACTCCTAAGTACGGATCAAAACCGTCGTCGTATATCTAAGAAGTGTCTAGAGCCAGCCATATACTTATTGAGTTGGCTAATATCTACTCTAGCCAATTTGTCCGTTTTCTAAAACGAAACGAAACAAAGTTACATCCTCAAAAAGTCACTGTGCTCTGGTATGCTCTGTAGGCAGACAGAATCATTGAGCCATATTTCTTCAAAAATTAAGCTGGTTATAATGTTAGACCTGTGGTGTTGCCTCCAGATTAAAGGAGTTAACGCTGCCGGACTATCTTTGTGGGGTCTGCAGAAAGTCTTGTCTACGCGGATAAGTCTTAGATGATTGAAGCCTTTGGCGCGTTATTGCTGACATACCGCCCCAACTACGGCAAAAAGTGAGCCTACGAAAAGTAAGCCTTTCGCTTGGAATGAATGCGAGCCAGCCACAGCGATCACTTGCTCTAAATAATTTTTAGAAAATAACGGCAAACCCTTATCTTCATAATAAACACATGCCTTTAAAAAAACCCTAGATCACCCGAGGAGAATGAGGCTTAGATCCGTTCCAGTTCAACTCACAGCTTTTTTTGTCAGCTCACGAGCTTTATAACGGGGTTTCCAATAAGAGCGCTACAAAAACGGTTCTTGATATCAATGAAATTCTTTGATCCTCTGAAAGTATATTCGATGCCATTATGTAGGGAACTTGATTTCTTTTGCATGGGCAGCATAAAGTCTAAGCGCTGAACTCAATTTTCGACGATTTTCAAGCATAAATCCTCCGATACCGCTGCAATTTCACGTTGCATATTCGTCGAAGCTCATCAAAGGTCGATGGCTTGTTGGCATATATCATAGACTGGACGTAAAACCACAGGAAATAGTCTAACGGCGTCAAATCACAAGAGCGAGGCGGCCAATTGACTGCGCCATTTCGGGAGATAACATGTTCACCAAACTTGGTATTCTATAAACCGATTCTGACATTCGCTTGTGGCGCATTCCTGTTAAAACCACATATTGTCCGTCTCAATATTATCCAATTTGGCCCAAAAATATTCGGTTATCATTGAGCAGTTGCGATTCCCATTTACAGTAATGTGCCAATCTCGATCATCACTGAGAAGTACGGCACAATGGCGTCACCGGCCAATAAACCGCTCCAAACCGTAATTTTTTTTGGGATGCAATGGTGACTCATGGAGTACGTGTGAATTGCTGTCTGACTAATAACGCAGCTCATCGACGGGTTTATTTATCTCACTGGCAGCACGGGAACATTTTGTACTGTGCTTGGGGGTTCAAATTTTTCCACTAGACCCTCAATTATTGATCTGACAGGACGATTATGATGACCATAAAATGGACGTAGCGCCACTGACTCCGAATTCCGATTGTAAATTCTAATCATTTCGACTCGTTGTTGGATCGTATGATCCATGATGAAATTCTGTTTGAAGGGAAATGTCAGTAGAGAAAAAATATCATTTTCTATCCCTATCGGTCTACTTTTGTAGCGTCTCTATTGAAAAGCCCGTTATAGCCTTGACAGACGGCAGCGTTAATCCGGATTAACTGCGCACTTAATCAGATCCAAATTTGTAGGTGACAGACGGCAGCTATGCGAGTTTGGAACTCTCATAAACAGCTCATTGTCCTTTTTATAATATTTTCAATGAAAATTGATAGAAGATAAACATTACGGTTGTTAGCCGACCAATTTTTACCAAACCATTTTTTATTAAAAAAAGATATCAACACATTATTTTTAAAACTGCATCATAACATAGAAGTTTTATTGATATTATATTGAGAATTTGATAAACAGCTGTCAGAGTTGCTTGTATTTCATTCACAATAGATGAAAATTGGCCATTTTTAACAATGTTGCCAACGAAAATCTCACAAACTCCCTAAAATTTTGAGAGTTATTTTTGGATTCAGCAACGGAGTTAGCTGTGGTAACTCCTGAATTAATCCCGAAAAATGCAATTAATCTGGTTTAACGCTGCCATCTGTCAATGCTTTAGTTAGTAACGATTCCGGTGTGGCCTTCTACTGAAGCTCAACTATCATTTTTAGGCAGAGACGTATTGAAAGATGGCGTAAGAAAGAAGTTAAGGGATAAGTAAAATATTTCTTAAGAAAGCATTCATAGCTGTACTAAACTACTCAAGTCGAGCTGGACTTTAACTGGCTTGAAAATTGTTTCCAAAATGATGCAGCTGTCGCGAGTTCGCTTCCTGATACCGACAAAATTAAATAGGGTGTGACTTGATAGTGTTGTGATAGAAGTTTCAAGCATGCCAAAAGTTGTATTTCCTCCTCTTTTTTCTACATACTTACATACATACATATGGATATGAGAATTAGTAGAATAATTTTACTGTATTGAAAACGTTCATAGATTAATTGCACAGCGCAACGAATTTGGTTGACAAATATTGGGCGCACAATATGGCTAACTGTATATGGTATATGTGTATATGTTTGAACTGTGTTTACTTTCATTTCCACACTAATTATGCATGGCGGCGCGTAAGAGCGCCTGTAATCTTGAAAAGAAATCGATCACAATGGGTGCTTTCCATCGCGTTTGTCGCAGCCGTCTTTTGAAGGGTCCTTAAGAAATTGGTAGTTGTGGCGCAGCAAGACCGTTACGTGTGGCGAATGTTTACTTAACATTTTAAGACATTTTCTTTATTATATTCGGTGTTTTTTCTTTTCCTTTACTTAAAAGTGTCCCCGCTTTACGGTGTTTTCTTTGGACTCCTTGGCTGCTGTAAATTATACATTAAATATGGGCGCAATGAAAGCGTGTTTACACATACACTCATGTGCGTGTGTGTGTGTTTGCGTGATAATGTGAAGTGTTGCAATTTCTACGCAAATTATATGCTGCACAAACATTGAACACCTCGGCACAAAAGGCCGGAGTGCACGCAGGCGCAGGCGCAAATGTAAATGGCGTTACGAACACCTCGACGCAGTGGTGTGAATTGAAGGAGCTGTAAGTGCCACTTATATTTGAGGGTACATATGCACACACAACCTATATAGGTGTAAGAAGCGGGTTTAAGGCTGCCGGACGGAGATGTTTGAGGCCGTTTGGACCGGACTGGACGCTGCGCTGGCCGCTGCTGGCAAACCAGTGTTGAAAATCAGCGCAATCTTCAGATGGCGTGCGACCCAGCAATTGCTTACGCGCAATGTTTTTGTTATTGCGTTGCGGGGAGGGAGAGAGTGAGAGCAGAAAATGAAGAAATTGTCGCATAAATAAAAAAATTTAAAAATAAGAAAAACATTCAATAATTGCACACTTAAGGCGTTGCGATATTTTCGCACCTTTTAAAGTGCGGTCGCACACAATGGCCGTGTTGTTGCAACAAAGGCGACACACAGAAGCCACGAACGAGGGCTGTTAATATGCGACAACAACAATGCGGCGCAAAGGAGCTGAGAGTGAGCAAAATTAAGGTAGAAAAGATGTTGAAATAACTTTCGTGAAGTGTGAACATCAGCAACAATGAGCAACAATCGCCAACAATTGTGAGCCGCAGCAATTATGAGGCAACAATACGCGCTGCTGTGTGTCTGAGCAAAGCGCAAAGCAGGCAACAACTTGAGGGAACAGCTTGAGAGCGGCGAAGAAATGTCCAACCAACTGAAACCGAGCGGCAATGGACAGAAGCCAGTTGGACAGCGATGGACGCTGAATGAATGCACCAGCAAAACGTTGCATGAATGATTGAGGCCGCGTCAAATAACAGGCACGCACGCACGCAGTCACACACAACAAAACAACCAACAAAGAACAGCCGCCCGTTTGACGCAACGCGCTAGCCAGCGGCCACGGCGAGAATCCAGACAACAATAGCAAAAAACAACAAAACTACAACAACAAGCATTCGCTTTGCGTGCCACAGCTGCCACAAAACGGCTAACTGCCAGCCGCTGCCTCGCATGAAGCTCACCGAAGCTGCCTGTGTCTGCCGGCGACAAACCGCTTTGCAGGCTCATCGAATAGCTCACGGTAGCGCATATCACTTCTTAGGCCGGTCAGCTGCCGCCATGCCACCCCAGCAACAACGCCGACAACAACAGCAGCAACAATAACAGCAAATTGATGAGGTGTCGCGTTTGTTTAACAACTTTGCGACGGTGTGAATTTTGTTGAAGTGACGACACTTTCTTTTCGCACATGCGCCAGCAGCGCCACGCCCTCAAAATTAAAATTCACACATACGCACGCATGCCGGTGACATAAAAACACACATGCATAGTGATGTGTGTGGTGCATAGAGCGTCTGCGTCTGGCTGTCAGCAGCTGCGCGGAATTCTTACGGCGAAAGTGCATTTAATTGGCGAAGCGCGCCGCAATTAGGCGAGTGTCCAGCCAGTGGCCAGTGAAAGATGCTGTCGCATTGCTTTCGACGCAAATAATAAGAATCGCATGGTGGGAAATTATAATAGAGAACACGTTTGGAAACTGCAATAAATAACTTATTATAGCTGCGATATTTTGGAGAGTTTTTAAATATCGAATCCCTAATTATATTCTAGAATTTTTTTTAATTTGAACGTTTCTTTAAGATATTATAAGTATTGTCCATCTAAAGCTATAACATTTTTCTTTCTTTCTGACATTTGGTGAATTTCATTTTGAAAGAACCGCGACGTCTTGGTGGCCAAGAATGAATTAAGCTAACTTTTGATACCCTGTTCTGGTGTGAACTCTAACACAGGGGCGTTCTGCATCGACCGGAACATATGGTAGCCAGAAGAGGCAGTTAGGACTAGGCTATAAGGCGGGTGAGGCACAACTTCCCGGTGGCTGTTTTTCAAATAGTTTTTTACGGATCTGGCAACATGTGGACGAGCGTTGTCATGGTGGAAAACTATTGCCTCGTGCCTAGTCGAAAATACCGGTCGTTTTTCGGAGACGCTTTCTTGATTTTGCTTACATATTTGTTGTCTATGGCGTCTGTCTATGTCTATGGTATTATGGGACGGAACACGCTCTTTTGATCTCACCAAATACAGAGCGTTACTTTGACATCAATTTGTCTGTTTGGCCAGGTTTCATATATCATTTCCACTCAATTCATATGGCAGCAAATTTCCTTGATTTTGAATTTATCCCGCTGCTTTTAAACGTCTTGAAATGGCTGCTTGAGTGACTCCCATAGTTTCTTCCTCAGATCCCCATTTTCAAACATTCTCTTATACTCTTGCAACATGTTGTACCTACCTTCTAAAACTAAGCGAGATAGATATAGATAAAACGAGTTGTAATCTGTCTGTCCGTTCGTCTGTTCGTCCGTCCGTCCAAGCTGTAACTTGAGTAAAAATTGAGATGCCTTAGTGAAACTTGGTATACATGATCCATGGCTAAAAAGTAGGGCGAAGCTCGTAGATAGGCGTAATCGGACCACTGCCACGCTCAGAAAAACGCCATTAATCGAAAACGTATAAAATGCCACAATTTAGCACTAAATTAAAATAAAAATTTTGAAAAGTATCCGTGGCCCGCCTTGTAGTAGGTTTAATGTACATATCTCCTTAACCACTTAGGCTACAATAACCGAATTCGCTCACGGCAAATTCCAATATCTTCTTACTAAAAACTCTGTGGAGACTGATGGACTGGTACATAAGGAGGCGGATTCCGAGGGACCATTTATCAGGAGCGCAACATGTTTATTGTAAAGGCAAGTCAGTGGATGCTGCCTGCATACTACCGTGTTATGGCTTGAGGCAGCTATTTGGATTAAGGAATTCGCTGTTGGGACCTTCCTTGATGATCGTAACTGCTCTGGATGATCTTGGGGTTGAATCAAATCTCAAACACTTCAGTGATTGAAATGGAATATGAAAAAGCACTTAATCGAGGTAATGTGAGTAGGGGAACCCCAAAAGTTGGAGCTCTCCTACCTCTTCTATGGCCACGGGCCGTTAACGACTTGATTAAAAAATCTTAAGATCGTGGCTGCTGGGTGATTACCTATGCAGACGATGTAGCGATTATAGTCAAAGGAAAGTTCCTGAGTACCGTTTACGAATTGACGCAGGGGTATCTCAGCGTCGTAACAAATTGGGCAGTCGCAAACGGTCTCTCAATTAACACAAATAAAACCGAGATAGTTTTATTTACTAGAAGATACAAATCCGGATGGCACCGCTGCCACAAATGGGAGGCATCCGTCTGCAACCAACGGATACTGTGAAATATCTTGGGCTCGTCATGGATAGGAAGCTTTCATGGAAGCCGAATTTCGAAGAGAAAGCAAAAAAGACATCGATTACCTTGTACTGCTAAAGAGAAGTAATGAGCAAAAGGTAGGGTCTCTCACCGAAAGTTGCCCTCTAGCTCTTCGACACCATAGTCAAGCTCATTCTGTTCTATGGAGTCTTTATGTGGTAGAGGGCTTTAGAAAATACCACATTTGCAAACAAACTCGAGAGTGCTCAACGAGCGGTGCTCATCAGCATGTGTGCTGCACTAAGGTCCACTCCAACCTAGGCGCTTAACGCTATCTTGCACATATTGCCCGTAGACATCATCGGAAAACCTCACTCACTCTGAATTCATATCGGATCTATTGAATCATGGAGCCGCCAAATCGAACTCTGGAGGTTTCTTCTCTTCCCATATACCGGCGAGGAATTTGTGAGCGGGAAGAAGCCGTTGGAAAACAGGGGCAATGAGCTTCTTTACGGATGGGTCAAAGCTTGGCGGGAAGGTTGGTGGAGGAATTTACTGTCAGCAGCTCTCTATCAATTCCAGCTTCAGACTTCCTGACTATTGCAGGTTCTTCCTTGCCGAGTTTGTAGCCATTAAGGTAGCTGAAGGTTTACTGCTCTGGAGGGCATTCTTCTGCATAAGAGTGACCATCCACTCAGATAGCAGAGCGGCGATACCAGCCTTAAACATTAACAATGCATACAGGCTGGTCAAAGAGTGCCTAAGCTCACTATGAATAGCATCGAATGGCTTTGTGATAAGCCTGGTATGGGTACCAGGGCATAGCGGAATCGCAGGAAACTGTATGGTTGATGAGCTAGCAAGAAAAGGTGTCCTAGAACCGTTATCGGCAGAATGAGAGCAGGTCGGTGCTCCAGTATTCTCTTGTGTTCTACTACTAGCTGGGCCACCTAACTTAACCTAATCTACCAACTAATTTTTCAGAGTACGAATCGAATATGCTTTTTCATACTATTTTCTGTTTCTGCCAATATTTGAACTTGAGCCTTTTGTTTTGTATCTTCATTCTCATTTTCTGTTGCAAGCGAAGTTTTCTTTTTATTTTCAATTAAAAGCGCAGAGAAAAGAAAATTTCCTATTAACTTTTCAATCACTTACTTTATTGCTTTGCATTTTCGTCACAAGCTAAATTTAAGGAAAAAGTAAATTGCAATGGCGTCTGGTGCGGCAACATAAATCACTCTCGCCTGGGAAAGCGAAGCGAGATGCGATAAAAGGAATCTGAGGCTTAAGCGACAAGCTTCCCACCGGCTAAGCGGGTCACCAAATAGGGAAATTATTGCGGTACTTAAGTAACGCGGCTGGTTGTAACTTGTGATTGTTGTTGTTGTTGTTGTTGTAGTAGGTATTAGCGGACACTTTTACAGTTACGAGTATTTATTGCTCATTTCTTCGAAAATTACAGCTTTTTGTGGTATTTACTCTTATCTATTTGGTCATACCAATTTGCCTCCACAAATTGAATACTTGAATATTGAAAAAAGTTGAGTTAAGCTAATATGTTTATTTCTTATATACCCTGAACCGCCTTAATTAAGTTTGCCACGATGTCGATAACAGCCAGAAGGAAACAAGAGAAGAAGCTGTCAAACAAATTAAAGGATCGGAATAAAGAGCTTGAATAGAAAGCCTTTTTATTTGAAGAGATATCTTCTAGAAATTTGACATGGATCATTTTCCAAAGACACCAGTGCAATCTCAGAAAATTCCTTCAGGTGCTGGCAAAACTTTATCTTAAGTATCGACTTCAATATTGACCCGATGAGCTTTATAAAGTACCTCACAATTGTAGTGAGAGTATAAAAAAAGTTTAGGCAATTTTTCCTTATTTTTCGACAGACTTATTTTTTATACTCTTGCAACTTATTGCTGCAGAGTAAAATATTTTTCTTCACACCGATATAGATACAGGGTTATATATGTATACAAATAATCAGGGTGACGAGAAAAGTTGAAATCCTGGTGACTGTCTGTCTGTCCAACCGTACCGCAAGCTGTAACTTGAGTAAAAATTAATATATTAATAAAACTCGATACACTTAATCCCTGACAAAAAAGTAATGCGGAGTTCGAAAATGGGCGTAATCAAGCCACGCCCACAAAATGCCATTAAAGCAAAACCTATCGAGTGACATAACTAAGCACTAAATTAGGAGGTAGAATAGTAGTTTGACACAGAAAATTGCAGTATCAAGGGGCCCCGTCCTCTAATTGGTTTAATGTACTTATCTTCTACACCACTACAGCAACATTAGCTAAATTCGCTTAGAACAACTCTTAAAAGAACTATTACTAATAGTGTGAAAGTGGGTAAAGGCTGATTATAACTCCGCCCACTCATCATTTAACGATATTATTAAAAACTTTACCCCCGAGGTGGCTTTAAAGGAGTCAGTATAAAAATTGGACGATTGGCGCGGAACCACCCGCTTTTAGGTAAAATTATATATCTCAGGAACTGCCCGACCAAGTTCAACCAAATTTGTTGACAATCATCTAATGTTATTTCATAGTGTGAAAATGGGCGAAATCGGACTGCCCATCAAACCTCTAAGTACCGAACATATGGATCCCTGAACCTATACTTGACTATTGATCACAAATATCGGTCAAGGATATGCCGATGCGTCGAAACATGTGTGTTATCTCTTTGAAAATGAGAGAGCGCGCTTTACTGATAACTGCGAGCTTTACTGTCTGTCTTTGTGCCTGAAATCATTAAAATTGGGCGAAAAACCCCATATAACATCCGGTTCCATATGATTGGTGATGGTGTCTTAATGAACTTCAAGGATAATTTCATTAGTATATGGCATATTGATTGGACGGACAGACGGACGGACGGACAGACAGTCATCCGGATTTCAACTCTACTCCTCACCCTGATCACTTTGGTATATATAACCCTATATCTGACTCTCTTAGTTTTAGGATTTACAAACAACCGTTATGTGAACAAAACTATAATACTCTCCTTGGCAACTTTGTTGCGAGAATATAAAAATATACTGAGTAAGGAACGGCGGCGAAGAACTGATAAGATGCACGCATCAGCTTCTACAAGCATGCCCGACGATTGCAATTTAAGTGCGCTCGGCCCAATCCACAAAACGGGAGACCCCACAATATGCGGCAGCTATCGTGGTATAAGCCTCCTAAACAATCGCGCCATTAGTTCTGCTTTCTCCAAACTAGATAATGAAGCGAAGCAAATGGGTCTGATAATGAACGAAGACAAAATATCTTCTGTCATCAAACAAACAGTTGTCGCATTCGCTTATAGCCAATTGGCTCCTATGTCACTGTTGACAGTCAGAACTTCCAAGTCGTAAATAACTTCATCTATCTTGGAACCAGTATTTACACCAACAACAATGTCACCATCGAAATCCAACGGAGAATAACTCGTGCTTGAAAAATAAAATCCTCTCTTAACAAACAAAAACCAAACTTTAAAATTCTTGCAACTTATATGTGGTGAAGAAGCATGGACGATGACAACATCTGATGAGTCGACGTTAAGAGTTTTCGAGAGAAAGGGTCTGCGAAATATTTATGGCCCTTTGCGCCGTCTATGGAACGATGAGCTGTATGAGATATACGACATCATTGACATAGCTCAGCAAATTAAGACACAGTGGCTACGGAGTTCTAGGTTGTGTCGTCCGCATTGATGAAAACACTACAGTATTCGACGCAGTTACCGCCGGGAGAAGCAGAGGAAGAGGAAGACCTTCAATCCATTAGAGAGATCAGGTGACGAAGGACCTGGTTGCACTTGCTATCTCGAATTGGCTCGAAATCGCGAAAAGAGGAAACGACTGTTGTTTGTAAACTCGGCAATAATCGCGTAAGCGGTGGCTACGCTAATAAAGAAGAAGAAGAAACGTTATACTAAAGAAGTTGATTGGAAAATATTGTTCCAGTATTCTGTCGAATTGAGAAACAAGAATATCTAATGTGGGACTTATTACAGTAAGGTAAAAACAGTATCGACTACTTCAGATTTTTTGATTAATAAGAGACCTTTAAGTAATATGGGTTTGACGAATTTTATATATTTTGATATGTGTATAATATTTCTGGATATTTTTTGCCTTCTTCTTTTTATCTTCCTTGTATTATTATAACTTTGTTACATTATATGTTTGAACGTGCTTGGAAACATATGTACATGTACATGTGTCTATTAAAATAAGGCTTATCGACTCGGCCAATAAAGATTTTAAGCGTTAAGTCTACTCAAGCTGATCAAAGACCACATAATTATAAAAGAAAATAAAGTAATAACAATTAAAAAACTCCAAATGATGTTGTCAATAAAGTTGGCAATATTGGAAACGTAAAAAAACAATAACAAAAGGAAAAAGTGGCCAATCCAAAGTCAAAGTGGCCAAGCGACAACAATAATTGTAAATACATGGAAGAACAACAACAAAATATAAACAGTAAAAACAATTACAACAAAACCATACATACATACAAGTATGTTCAACTAATACTTTTACCAATGTAAATGTGTGTGTATGTGTTAACACACACTCATAGATTTGCAAGTAATTGAAGAGACAAAAAAATTGCTCAGCCAATAAGTGACAACAACAAACGCTAAGTCAGCAATATTTAGCTGCCTAATAACAATAACACAGGCAACACTAATGACAACGAATGACAGCAGCAGCAAAGCAACAACACCAACAGCAGTGACACGGCAGCAAGGCAAAAAGCGCGCTGGCCAACACGGAGACTTCCTGCTTCGCAGCGCTGAAGTCACATTGGAAAACTTTCGCATAGCCCAACAACAACAATAAGCATAATAGCCACTGTTGTTGTTGGGGCTTGTGCGATCGTTAGTTGGCCACCACTTTGGTGGCTACTTACCAACCGAACTGTCCAAATGCCCAACCGACTGTCAGGCAACTTTCGCCCGCCAGCCTTTCGGCCCGTCAACCTGCCTGCCAGCTAAGCGGCCTATTCACTAAATCGACAGCTTCGACGACATTATTCTTCTTTGCAGTTGGGCTGCCCTTCTTCTGCTCCTGCTTCTTCTTCTCTCACCTCTTTCATTCCTTCTTATTCGCTTGCTGCTTATTCGTGATCCGCCTGTCGTTTCGGCACTGGTGGCGCTGTCGCTTAAGCGCTGGCGCTAAATGTGCTCACTTAGCAGGCCTCCGCTTCCCCTCAGCCATCCAACACCCTGCAACTCTGCCTTAACGTTTTTCAACGTCATTTTCAATGTTATTTACTTTATCTGCTCTTTTTTCATTATTATTTGTGTTTGATATTCTGTTCTTCTGCACTCGTTTGTGTGTCCGTGTGTTCGCCTTCACCTAATCCATTATTGGCTTTGGAACGCACGTTCGATTTTTATTACAGCAAATTGCAATTTAATTTGTAATTCACTTTTATACTTTTGTAAGTTATGAAAGGCTGAAAGACTGATTGGCAAGTGGCGAGCAGCGTGCAGTGGGCTCAACGTTCTTCTGCTTTCAAACGAGTTGCCAAACCTGTGTATGAAGAGTGCATTGTTCATGGTTTGGCTTGGGAAGTAAGTGGAAGTAATTGTAGTGGAAGCATGCTTATGAGTTTTTAGTAAATACTTTATAAATAGAAGAGGCCCTCGTAAGTATAAACGCTTTTTCCTTTCATTATTTTTTATTCCTATTATCCCATTGAGAAACATGCCCGCTAGCCCTCATATTTATAATAAAGCTAAAATTTTGACCAGAACATTACATGATTTGCTCTTTATTTCTTCTAAAACTCACTTATCTACGGCAAGTATAACCAGGCTCTTCTCCACCTGGTCTTTCCAAAGGAATGGGTGTCTTCCTCTTCCTCTGCTTAGAATATTCTCAGAGCTGTAGTGTTTTCATGCATTCGGCCGACATGACCTAGCCAACGTCACTGTCGTCGTATATCTCGTACAGCTCCTAGTTCCATTGCCTACGGTATTCCCGCGTTGCCAATGCGCAAAGTGTCATAAATCTTCCACAGAATATAAGGTGTTGTCATAGTCCATGCTTTTGCACCATACAGCAGAAAGGAGAAAATGAGTGACTTGTAGAATTTGGTCTTTGTTCGTCGAGAAAGACTTTACCTCTCAAAAGTTCGAAGTAGCACCTGTTTGCAAGAGATACTCTGCGTTGATTTTCGAGACTGATGTTGTTGTTAGTGTTAATGATGGTTCCAAGATAGATGAAATTCCTTCTCTGTTCAGATCTGCACCCCGAATTGTTTTCTCCAGGAGTAAATTGAAAAATTCGCACGAAAGTCCCTTTGATTGAAACCCCGTATCGAACGGGTCGAAGAGGTCCTTATCGATCCTAACGGTACGTTTGGTGCAGGTTGAATATCTGCTCAGTTTTTAAATTCCAGGCTTAAAGCCACACTGTTAAGATCCAATCAGTTTGTTGACGGTGGGCTTTAAGCTTTCACACAGTTCGCTCGATAGAAATTTATATGCGATGTTGAGGAGGCTTGTCTCATGGTATTTAGCGCAAATTGTAGGGTCTCCCTTTTTTTAGATTTGGCAGAGCACACTTAAATTCCAATCGTCGGGTAAGCTTTAATCCGACCATATTCTGCAAAGAAGCTGATGCATGGACTTTATCAGTTCTTTGCGGCTGTATTTGAATAGCTCGGCTGGTAATCTATCGGCCCTCGTCACTTTTTTTGTTATTCAGACGTGATCGTTCGTTTTATCATCATCGATTGAAGTGGTCCCTCCATAATTTCAGTATGCTTTGGGAATCAGTCACTAGATCACCTCTGGTATGCTCCGGTCTTTAAACCTTCGGTTAGTCACAGCATCTTTTCGTAGAGTTTTCGAGCAATACCCCTGTTGACCTGTTTGTCAAGTTCTGCATACTCACATATTTTGAACTCTCTCTTTTTCTCTGCAAATGCGTCTCGCTTCACTCTTCAACTGTCGGTAATTATCACATTCCGCACATATTGTGGTCGATTGCAACTTTGCGAGGTAGGCAGTCTGTTTTCTCTCCACTGCGACCCGGCACTGCTCAACGTACCAGCTGCCTTTCCGAAAACCATTAGTTTCGTTTGCAGCTGTATGTAAAGAGCTAGAAATACCGTTCCACAAAAAACACTGAAGTCGTGTCTTCCATCCATCACAACTTGATCAATCTGGTTGGTGGCGTTTCGATTCGGTGGCAGCCAGTTAGCTTGGCGATATTTCTCTCTCCCACCACATGACCCACACCGAGTTTACGCTCTTTCCTTATTTTTTTCTTTATATTGGTGTTTGTTTTTTTTGTGGCGGGTCCCAAACCTAGGGCACATCTTTAAACGGATGTTCTTTGACTACCCAGAGGTTACTTGGTCTAAGAGCTGAAGTCGTGAGCTGCTTGAGCCATATGTAAAAGAATCGTTTCTGGCCATTCCCAAGTGAATGACGTTCAGAGAACTTTTCTCACTTACGGGATCTTCTACATATGACACTATCTTCCATCACTTTAGTTTACAAAAATCAGAAAATCGAAAATAAAATAACGGAAACATTATAATGTCAATTGTTATATTTTTTTTGTGATATATTAGGATAAATCGAAGCTAACAGATAGACAAATGTCGAAAGCATACATTATATCTTTATTAGACCTCTTTCAGGTTTTCTTCCTTTATAATTTTCTAGTTAACAGCAGAAATCTGTCCCCTTGGAACGATTCAATCAACTTTGAAACAAATCTTCCATCACTCTGAGATCCTCGTGGAACGGCTCTCTCTCTCTCTCAACATAATTATCTAATTTGCAACTTGATACTTATATCAGCTCTTAGAATTATAAAGTTTGTCAGCATATTTTGGACGATTTCTTCATAATTTTGTGGTTTAGGATTAAGTAGGAACTATCAGCACTAAACTTTTCCAAGCTACAAAATCATCGAACGAACAGTTTATCTAATTACTTAAATACTTATGAAAGATGCCTTAATGAATTGAACTCTCACTGAATCTTTGAATTTAAATAATCTTTCATATCATCAATTCTTGCGTAATATTTTGTTTCTTTTTGTGAAAATTTTTTTTATAAAATTTTTTTTTTACAAAAGTTTTCGTGAATCCAACACTTAAACTAAAAGAGATAATCAAATGCCACACACAAAGGAAAAAGAAATTAAAAGCAAAGCGACACAATTGAGTTGTATCAGGTGAAATGCATCTTTTTGTTCGACTCAACAATGGCCTGAGAACCAACAAACAATGGCCAATGAAAGTGTCAACTTTAATGCGCGCAAATGTGCAATTGTTTTGAAAATCCATGCCGGCGATTCGAAATCGAAAAAAACTACGAAGTAATGACAGAAATGAACTCAGAAACCGAAAAACTCACACAAATACCAAAAAACGTGTCCCGAACAATAGCGGGATAAAATGAAAACATTTTTCTCTGAATAGAAGTACAAATTGTGAGCGGGATTAAGCGAATGAATGGAACCTGTAAGGATCACGCAGCATATAAAGGAGATAAATGTGTGTGTGGGAATGTGAGAGTATTGTCACCTACTTGCGTCTGGTTCTGTGGGTGTTCAGTTGGCGTTCCATCGAGTGATCATGGAAAATGTTTCAAAAATCGTGAGCAGGTGAGCTGCAGAATATTTTCTCACACAACTTCTACTCTTTATAGCAGGTTGCATCTTACATTCAAAAAAATAAGTCCTTATAAGTTGGTTGATGGTATACAAATGCATTTACAGCTTCATTTAATGATGTTTTTGAAATGTCACGTATAACATAGGATGATGTTTTATTGTTGCAGAATTGTAAAAAAAAAATCCTCAAATGGTTTTTAAGAAATCCACTGTGGTAACAGCTTTTGTTTGAAAATAAGTTAGCCTTTGCTGCAGTAATATGGAGCCGACCATCTTGCTATGGTTATAAGATAAAGTTTTTTGGTTTCTTTTAACATCATATATATCTTCTGCCCCATACAAGGCGAACATTTAACTTATTTTCACACTCTATTACTCTAAAAGGGTCACAAAATCACTTTTTGCTGGAGCCAAAAAGTTGAAAAGTCCACGGAACCTCCAGGAGTAAATTGATGAAGTCGTATGATAGGGAGTCGCCTTGCCTGAAATCTCCTCTGGTTTTAAAAAATCCATTTCTAGACTCAGTACCAAAAATGGACAGGACTCTATCACTCTAAAGAGGTCACAAAATCACATTTTGCTGGAACCAAAAAAAAAAAATTAGTAAATGATGCATAGATAGATCAGAAAATCCGGAGTGTAACGCTAATTTTACAATTTCCCATGCACACATACATACGTATATATTATATACGGGCCATTTGATAAATTTCACCGCAAAATTTAAAGATCTTATCAAAGAATGAAAGGATATCCTAGACTTGAGGCTGTGAGAAAAATAGTTAGACCTTAAGAGCTTAAATGGGTAAATAGGAAAGAAATTGTAAGAACTAGACAGCGGTTATTGTCGAAGTAGAGACCCTCAACAAAATACTCAAGTCGCTAGCCGGCAGCACACGGGAAAAAAGAAAGAAACGTTGTTGGCAACATACGAGTACAAGGCAATTGGCCGACCGCTCCTTAACTACGCCGCATCAATATAGTCGTCTAGATGCAGTGAAACGTAGACGTGGAAGCTGCAAACATGTCAGAACACTGCACTCCGGACAACGATAGGATGCCTCTTGATGTCTCCCATCGAACACTTGCATAGATAAGACAATATACTCCCAGTTAAGGAGCATAATAAACTCCTCTCCAGCAGTTTTTGCAAAAATCATCCCTGCAACTACCTGATTGGAGTGGAATCGCCTTCTAGGAGCATCGACCTTCCTCAACTACGTCGACGACATAAAACAATTCTCCGACCAGACTTCGGACACAACAAACTTCAGACATGCGCTGACTTCCATTCGCAGTGGAGCCATAGACCGACTCCCTCTCCGTGAATGGCGTACTTGGAGTCACACCAGCACCCATTGCAGACAAAGAGCTCGAGTTGCCGCAATAATCGACAGTGATCCTTGCGCAGCTTCGTTCTGTATATTGTAACAGGTTAAACTTCTACTTATCCAGAATAGACCCTGACATGTCAAACATATAGATACATAGTATGTTCAGCGTGCAATGAGTCCCGCCTGACAATAGACACCTTTTTGCATGCCCTGCTAGTCCTACTCATCTGACACCCTTCTCCTTTCGATCCGACCCCGTCATCCCTATTGGATGACGTCGATGACAACTTATCTAATCGTTACCATCCTAACCGGGATTAGTGTTTTACAAAATTTGATTTTTTTATTCAACATAGTTCCCTTCAAGGCTGATACACTGATTATGATGAGTCTCTCACTTTTCGATATCATTTTCGCCCTCTTCATTAGACAAAAATTTCTTCCCAGCGAGCATTCTTTCGAGGTCCGAAAACAGGAAATGGTTCCTGCCCAATTTATGGATTTTTGCCATCGTTTTCAGTGACTTAAGAAACGGCGAATTGCATGTTATGGTCTCTGTTGATGGTTCCTCCTTTTTAAGGAATAAACTTGGCAACCAACTGTAGCGTTTTTAAACGTTTTCGTGTGGGTTCATCGTTTGCAGTCCACTTGGATGATGTATCCATGTTTCCTCCATTGCTATATACCGATGCAAAATCTCGGGTTTATTACGCTTGAACACCCCCGAACACTGCTCATGAGCTCGTCCGGCAACCACTTTCCGCACAGCTTTCTCATACCCAAATATTCGCGAATGATATAATGACATTTAGTTGATATCTTTAGAGCCTGCTATCTTGACCAACTTAACTTTATGGTCATCCAAAGTTATTTTGTGGACTTTTATAATGTTTTTATCGGTAACAATCTCTTTTTAGTATCCACTGGTTCCGGTGGTAATTTCACTACGTCCAAACTTAGCATACCCATCCTTGATTCTGATTTCCTTGGGACAGAGTTCGAAAACTCATCATTAAGCCAAATGTTTGCTTCAACTTCATTTTTCCCTTCAAGAAATATTTCAGAAAAACGCAAAATTTCGTTTTTATTAATTTTTTTTTAATATTCTGACTGTAGTTTTCCATTAACTAATGTGAAGACTGAGAATTTGAAAGTATTTATGAAACTTTCTTTAAATATCAAACATACTGATGGATCTGTTCGCCCAGAGTCACAAATCTACTAAAAACTGTGCTTAAGAATTTTAAATTAGCGGAATGATAAATTGGTAAAGTCGTAGAGAGCTTGGGAGCTCGTTTCCTCTTCCATAGCTCAAGCACATAATTGTAATCTACGATAACTGTATTAGGTCAGCGTATATTCGCCGACCGCAAAGATTTATGTACATCATTTTTTTCCAAATGTCTTAAACGCAAGTTAGAATTATGATTCTCTCGACATAAAACCTGCGAAAAATTCACAGTTATAAGAACAAACATTAACAGAAACTCAACGGCTTTCAATAACCTTCAATATCCTGTCCCTAAGTGGATATTGAAAAAATAATAACAAACAAATTTAGCAGCACTGAACATCCGGCATATAATTTTTTATAACTGTACAACTCCTTCCATATTTTATTTCACCTTCCATAACATAAACATAACTTAACTGTTTCCGAATTTTTTCGTTGCGAATTTGCGCAAAACCATTTTTTCTCCAGCACTTTCGCGCAACACTTGTGTCCTGCACGCGCTTTCCTGCTGCCAAATTGCTTTTTATTGACTTTCATTGACCTTAATAAGACGAGCGGTATGTCGTGTTGCATATGCTCGTAAGTGCCACAGCCAGAAGGATATGGCGCACTCGTAGCTGGCAAGTGTTGCAAGTTGAACATCCTCTCATTCCTGTTTTTTCTCGCTTGAAGACAATATTTTTGAAAAGGTGTCGCAAGCGGAGTGCTTGATAACCGGATACAAGTATTATTCGATACGGTCGTGCGTTAAGTTATGGTTATTGACACACATGCATAATAATATGTATGTGTGTGTGATGGCTGTAGTTGATTTTGTTTGCCTTTTAAGTAAATTATAAGTCGAACGGTGAATTGTGAATGAAAAAAAAAACAGACGGAAGTTGAAAAAATTTAATTATTTAATTTCAAAGCTATCAAGAAGAAGACTCATATTGATATTTTGTATTTTTCTTGGCTTTCATTGTCTATGTCATTCTATGGTACAGGGTCCCAACTTCAGACCGTTCGCGCAGCTGTCGCACTGGAATCAGCTTTTTGTAAATTTGCTGAATGACAGTTCGGAGTATTGTTCACTAGTGTACAAAGGCGTTTTGCCAAAAGTGAACGCAAAAAAAGTGATCAGCGATGGAATTCAAACGTAATTGTGTGATTGCTGTATATTTAGCTGGAAAATCACAGCCAGCAACTGTTCGTGAGCTCAAACGCCTTAATGTGAATAAAGTTTTTTTTATCGCACCATCACTGGTTACAATGATACTGGTAGCATCGCAAAACGCCATGGAGGTGGTCATCAAAAGGCTGCAACGTCACGTGAGATGGTTCGGAAAGTGAAGAAGCGACTTGAGCGAAATCCACGACGAAGTGTCAATCAAATGGCTAAAGAACTGAAAATATCCGACCGCAGCATCTGACGTATATTGCAAAATGAGTTCAAGGTCAAGCCTTACAAGTTCCAGAAGGCCCATGATCTCACACGGAAGCAGCAACAAGTAAGACTTGAGAGAAGAAGCAGTTGCTTCGCGGTCAAATTCAGAACATTGCGTTTTCTGACAAAAAAATTTTTCCAATTGAACAATTCAAAATCTATCAAAACGATAGGGTTTACTTGATCGACCGTTCATACGAGAATCTAAGTCATCGGTTGGCCACCAGAAGGCAGCACCCGCCCGCAGATGGGCGCTCTCCTATTGTTTTCATCGAGCCTCGCGTCAAAGTAAATGCGACATATTATCGGGAAAGTGTTCTGAAGGCTGCTTTAAAGCCGTGGGCGAACAAACGTTTCGGTCGCCAACCATGGATGTTTCAACAAGACTCAGCACCGTCTAACAAAGCGCGAGTGAACCAAGAATGGCTGAAAAACAACGTTCCGAACTTCATTACGACCACACAATTGCTCGCGAATACACCAGATGCGAATTCAATGGATTATTCTCTCTGGGCTATTTTGGAGAGCAAGGTCCGAAGTAAAAAATACATCAGTCTCGAGATGCTAAAGAAAGCCATTTTCCGTGAGTGGGCCAAAATACCGGCAAGTTACATTCGGGCAGCTTGCGATTCGTTTTTTGACCGTCTCAAGGCCATAGTTAAGACAAAAGGTGATCATATCGAACAAAAGTGAATTGGTCCGGAATTTATGATTACTTTCACACATTTTGTACTTGAAAATAAATGAAAAAAAAAATTCCAAAGTGAATTTATAGTTTTTTTAATTGGTTGCACTTTGAGTGCCGAACCCTGTATTCGCTGTTGTAAATGTGCAAAGAGCTATAAATTCCATCCATGTCCATGCCTCCGCACCATAAAGCAGGACGGGAATGATGAGGGCTTGTAGAGTTCGTTCTTTATTCGTCGAGAGAGGACTTCATTTATCAATTGTCTACTCAGTCCGAAGTAGAACCTGATGGCAAGAATTATTCTTCGGTGGATTTCGAAGTTAACATTGTTGTTGGTGTTACTGCTGGGTTCAAGATAGATAAAATTTACAGCGACGTGGAAGTCAAGTCGCGATCGCGATGACTTTGATGATAGGAGATATTTTGTGCTCGTTCACTACCAGACCGGTATACTTCGCTTCTTTATCTAATCCAGACAGAGCAGAACTAAAGCCACGGTTGTGGAGGCCAATGATATCCATTTCATCGCGGACATGCCAAATTCTGGCATGGCGTCTTAGTAGCAGCTCCTTTTCGTGTTGTTGAAGGCAGCTTTGAAGTCGAAAAAGAAAAGTTAGTCGATATTTTTTTAACAGTTTCTAGTTTCTATTCCAAGATTTGAAGCATGGTATATATCTGAGGAACCTTATACGCGATTTTGAGGAGGCTTACCTCACGGTAAATGGCGCAGATGTGGCGTTCTTTTTATATGAGTTGGGCAGAGGACACTTAGGATCCAATCACCGAGCATGCTTTCGTACGATCATATCTTGCAAAGAAGGTGATGCATGTACTTCGTAGTTCTTCGCCGGCGTGTTTAAGTAGCTCCGGCAAACCATTAGCTTCCGCCGTTTTGTTGTTCTTCAGACATGTAATTGAGACACTTACCTGTTTTAATGAAAATGAATTATGTCCATATATGCATGGAATATATAAATGTTTTCAAGGAGTGCTTCCTTTCTAAGTAAATTATTCCTTGACATGTAATGTCCGCCGCTTCTTAGATGATATTACTTGTCTAAAAAAATGCTCAGAACTACTCATTGGACGTCGCATATGCGGTCGTACCCATCGGTTCCTACCTTGCCGTTACATGCCTGGTTAAGGGAAATGATCCCAACCTAAAGCTTAGTTAAGCACCTGCAACAGAGGAAGGTATATCTTTTTACTACTATTCTTTTACACAAATAGTTTTCAATTATTAAATGTTCGTCCTTAATTCTAAAGACCCATTCATATTATCCAATGCACACTACAACCCTCTCCAACGTTGCGGAGTATGTTCAAGGGAAGAGGTTTACTCACACGGCAGCGGTTGCCAGCTTATCTGATGTCATAAAAATTTATCAAAATTCCATATTTGGAAGACAGGAAAATATTCGTGCTGCTGACTCTGTAGAAAGTACTTAAGGTAAATAATACAACTACAACAACAACAACCACATAGCTTATTAAAATATTTCAAAAAGCGGTCATTTCGAAGCGGCAGCCAAAAAGATTACCCCAAAGCGCGTGCAAATGTCAAAGAAATGTTCGAAATGCATTCGAGTGAAAATTAATTGACCAAAAACTGAATTCGCAACAGGTGCTGTGGGCGCGGGAGGGAGTAGCGGAGAGCGTAGTGAGCCAGCCAGCTAGTGTAGAGTACTTGAGGAACTCATGCGAAGCTCAGCTTTGACTGCGATAAATATCAGAGCTGTCAACTGCAACTGCAACTCGCATTTCACCGTTGGCAATGTCGCAACAACAACGAAAACTAAATGACGAATAATTAAAATAACATTTAAGAAATATGAAGACGATATCAGGCAGCAACAACAACAACGGATTGAGCACCTTGAGCTTGCTGAGCTGCCGCGCACCGATGGATAGCAGAAGCAACTACATACATACATATGTATATACTTTATATACTATACATATATTATAGCGTATATATGTAAGTGTGTAGATATGGCTGGATACGTCCGACAAACGGCGGAGTTATTAATCCAAATCTACGCTGCGCAGTTGACCGCGCGCAAGCTGCGTTGGCAGCGTTTTCAAAGGGTTAAAACCTTGCTGCATGGCTGACGGTGCAGCTGCAACATGCCACATGCAACATAGCTGGTTGACAGCTACTGGCGCAGACGTTGCTGCTGCCTTTACCACTATTGTCTGTACTGCTGCTGCTGTTACTGTTGCAGTTACCCTTCCCCGCTTCCGCCAGAAACCTTTTCATGCCTCTATCTGTCGTACTTATGTTTTCATTTTTATCATTCAATTATTATGTTAGCTTTTTTATTGTTTTCCGCCTAATTGTGTGTTGTTGTTGTTGTACTTCGCTGCTCATTTCGTGCAACCGAAAAACAGCCGAATTTTTAATTGCGTTGCTTTTGCACGGATGCGCGGATAGTGGCCGCGCGGGTACACGTGCAACAGACAACTAGTGCAGAAACAACAACAGCAACAATTTTAAAAACCCTTTTACTCACCTGTTTCCTTATTTCTGGCACTTTTACGCTCTCAAACACACAGCCACACACACTCATTCACTTACTTGTATTCCCTTTTCTCCCTCTTCCTTATCTGCGCTTTCCTTTGTTACATTACGTGTAATTTTAATAACCGTAAAATTCAGTGCAGTCCATTTGTGCAGCTCATCTTCAGCTTGTCTACTTAAACAGGTGTAATGATTTGCTTACTGCCCCCCTTACGCGCGGATGTGGATCGACCCTTTTTCTGTAATTTATTTTTATCTTTTCTTCAGCTTTCTTTAACACCGTGCTTCCTTACAAACTGACCACTCTTTCGAACATTCAAATATTCAGACTTTTGACTGATATTTTTGTTTATTTGTATGTATATGATATTGGGTCTTGCTTGCATAACCGTTAATTAACCTTAATATATGCATAAGTATGCTGTTAGTTCCCTAAATTATCTTGCTTGAAAATTAAGTTGTTGTTGTGGAAAGAGGAGTATAATTATAAGAAACTGGCTACAAGAGCATATGTCTCACGGATTTTCAATGATATCATCTGGCAGGGTTCTTTATGTGGGTCACAGTATCCAGGAAAATACCACCAATTATGGTACATACTTAATGTCTCTGAACTGAACTGAGAGCGAAATATGAATATGTGGAACACTTTGCCTGTGCCTGAAACATATAATATATGTATATCTTTACATCGGCAGATCAGTCCGCGATATTTGAATTTGAATATTGCTCGGATAAGCAGCCTAATACATATTATGCAGATACCCTAACCAATTCGTTCGAAGACTAACATTGATTCTTCTCCTTTTTTACTGGTGCATGCACCGCTTACGCGGTTATAGCCGAATTAACAACAGCGCGCCAGTCGATTCTTTTTTTCGCCAATTCGTGATGCCAAATCGTCAATACGTGATACCAAGTTCAACCAGGTTCTTCTCTACCTGATCCCTCCAACAAGTGGAGCTCTTCCTCTTCCTCTTCTTCCACGGCCGGGTATTGAATCGGAAACCTTCAAAGCTGGAATGTTCTCATCCAAACGGAAAACACGACCTAGCCAGCGTAGCCGCTGTCTCTTAATTCGCTGAACTGCCTGGTTCCAAGATAGCCGAAATTATCTACGACTTCGAAATTATTACTGTCAACATGGTCATTGGATCCAAGTCTTCAGCGCGACGATGACATTCCATCGTCATCGATTGGGGAATCGGGTTCACCATGTTCTAGTGTTATACTTCCACAGCCATTGAGCAGGTTGGAGAAGTGTTCCCTCCATAATTTTACCCTGAACAGGGTATATTAAGTTAGTCACGAAGTTTTTAACACCCAGAAGGAATCGTCGGAGACCCTATAAAGTATATATATAAATGATCAGTATGTTGAGCTGAGTGGATTTAGCCATGTCCGTCTGTCTGTATATATACGAACTAGTCCCTCAGTTTTTAAGATATCGTTTTAAAATTTTGTAAATGATATTTTCTCTTCAAGAAGCTGCTCATTTGTCGGAATTACCGATATCGGACTACTATAACATATAGCCCCCATACAAACTGAACGATCGGAATCAAGTTTTTGTATGGAAAACTTTCATATTTGACAAGATATATTCACGAAATTTGGTACAGATTATTTTCTAAGGCAACAATGTAATCTCCGAAGAAATTGTTCAGATCGGTTAACTATTGATCGGAACGAACGATCGGAATCAAGGGCTTGTAAGGAAAACTTTCACATTTGACGTGTTATATTCACCAAATTTGACATGGATTACTGCTTAAGGTAACAATATAATATCCGAAAAAATTGCTCAGATCGGATTACTATAGCATATAGCTTCCATTCAAACTGAACACATAGTTACTAAAAGAAATGCACGCGTGAAGGATATATTAGCTTCGGTGCAGCCGAAGTTAACGTTGTTTCTTGTTTTAGGATGATCTAGACATCAGTCACTAGATCACTTCTGGAAACTACTAAACCACCTTGACTAGAGTTAAAAATTATGTCATCAGGCATTGAGTACAATTCTAAACTTTTCTTAGAATATTTCTATGTATTTCATCCAAAGAGAGAACGAAGCAGAAAAGACATAAATTTACGTTGAATAGCCCTAGCGCTTTCGTTTGATAACTGTTTTGTGAAAACGCAATTGTAGATCAATATGTGGTAGAGACTTGTACAGGTATTAAGTAAGAAAATAATATATGGTTCCTAGTCGTATTACCTAACCTTCTGAAATAAACCACCTAGTTGTAATATCGGTTCTGTTGTTGCTAATGTTGTAGCGGTGGAATACATTTACAAACTCAACATATTTCCAAAGAATAATCAGACTAAGTTTGAATTCAAGGGAGTGGCAAGACATTTCAAGTCTCTTCTGCTGTGAGAACTAACGGTCGCCTTATTTGTTGACAAAGTCTCAGGTTTGCTTTTTTATAAAAGCTGGCGCTTCACTGACAGCCTCCATTTCTCTGTGGACTAAGAGAAAAAAAGAGAGTCTTTTATACACTCTGTAAACGAAATACAGATTGGAGTAGTGTGATTATGCAATCTGTAAAGCTAGCTCCTGCAGCATCAATATGCACTTAGTACTTCGGTCAGAAGAAAATCCAGATCCCGATATCGTCCATCTATCCACGATTGCATGACCGTTATCAGCTTGTGCCTCCAACACCTTTGGTTGAAGATTGCCGCCGTTCTGCCATATTTTGGTGCCTTTGTTCTTATTCTCCTCTGTCTTCATCGAGTTTTAGCCGCTGATAGCTGATATAATCGCTCGTGTTCTGCTCTTTAGATGTCAACGTGCGGCATAAAATTACCGATTCGGTCGGGTTACGACTGTCGTTTCATTCAGCATTACTTTCGGTTAGACATTCTAGTATTGAGCGAAACGGCTTTCGTAGTTTATGCACATTTATGAGGCCTAAGGTGGAATGAGCAAAGCATCATGTATATGCACGTTTAGAAACTTCAATTGAAATTTGCAGAGTTATAAAAGATCTTAAGCATCGTACTTGTATGGAACTTGTAATTCAACCAGAAATGAAAACCGAGACTTTATTTTGAGAGTAATAGTACTCGTATGTTCGAAATTATCAAAATTCGGCGTCCGATCTCAACCGGGTCAGTACTATTCACTAAAAAGTCCTCATCTGTATTGAATTAACATAAATGTTGTTTTTATACGTAAAAACTCTTATAGTGGAGATGAGCGCAAATATAACAAACAGAGAAGCTACGAATTATAAAATGCTAATGTTAAGTTACAGGCTCAGTGTAAATAGTTCTTTTCCAAAAATTAATACTTTCAGTAAACTTTTACAGAGGGACTGGTATCAGAATTACTAATGCATCACAGTAACTTCCATTCTCCCTCATCTCGTCAATGTGATCCGTCCAAAGAGCTCTACTTACCTAACACTTCACTTCCAAAACCACAACCACATACCTGGAAAAGCTCCGGTCTTCAGAGAAGCCGTCTCACTGATTTTTAGTAACTACTGAAACTTCTTAATACAATATATAGAATCAATGGTCAGAGTTCAACGACGATTCGAAAATATAGTTTATTATGTTTAAATAGTCTGATTGTAAATTTTCTTCTTGTCCTCTTGCTGGCTCCTTTTCCATACGATCTTCCCTACTTAGCGTATGTAACACATATCCCTCCAATGCAATTATTTGCGGTAGTTTTACGTCGCTTACTTAAGCCTATTCGGTTCCTATATCCATAAGTACTATATTTGGTGAAACTTTTTTGTTTGACTTGTGTTTTTTACCCTTTTCTTATTGGCAATTTACCGGGTTCTGTCTCGATCCGCCTTCGCTCGCAACGTCAAGCTGCAATTTTATCAGGTGTTACTCCTCAATCAACCAAAAGGCAAAAATGGGGGATCACTAATGCAAAAACAAAAACAAAAATGAAAGTGACTGCTGCAAAGCTCGGCGTTTGTGAATGAGACACTGTCTCGTTGCCGCCAAATCGCTCCCTACTGCTCAAGTGTATATGTTGGTGTTGTATTTTGTCTGCTCTGCTCACTTACGTGTTCATTTGTCAGGTGAAATGTGCCACAATGCGAAATGCAGATATCAAAAAGTGATATCTTTAATCCGTTCAATGGCGGCCGCTCAGCCGAACCGAAAGCAGAGGGCTTGCAATCGAACACACACACACATGCATATAAAATCGTTCGAAATTCTGTCCAGTAAACGAGGGGTTTAATTCGATAAACAATCTTAAATTCGCTTTTGATGACGATAAACTTGAGGAAAGTGAAGCGAGATGTCCACCTTGCTTCGGATATTCGGTAGGATGGTTGTTGTTAACGAAAAGAGCTGTAGTAAATCGAAGCAAAAATGATATTAATTCTTCCCCTTGATTAAAAAAGTAGTGCTGACTGAACCTTGACTCTTAATTTCAGTTCTTTAACTTAAATCTGCATCGTTTGCCAGAAAATATGTTTAGCTATTAAAGCCTGCCGCATCACATGCGAGCTCGTCTTGGACATCAGGAAGCTTCGTCGTTAAGGGGAAGCTTGATGTATCAAAGTTAGATATCAAATCTTTCGTCCTCTATGGCAAATTCTTTAGCTATAATTAAACTGAACTTCAATTCGGCATTACGAAGGACCTATTACTATGTATAGAGGAATGTTTTAGTTGAACATGTCGAGCGTTGCAACGAAAGCCACATAGGATCTCTTTAGACCGCTAAACATGCCGGTTTGTTAACCATGGAGAAGAGTTCCATCTAAATCGACATATAATTACAAAAGTGCTTTACTTTGGTTTATCCTCATATTATATTTAATTTTAATTTTAGCCGAATCGCCTGGTTGGCCGACTGCCGAGATGTTTTAATCTTTGTCTGACAAATGCTGGACAATGAAGAAGAAACTAATTTAGCTTTGATAATCTGAGTCTAACAAAATATCCTTACCTTATGTATACCTATTGACAATGTACAGTAAGATCCAAGGGTAAGTCATTCAATGGATCTCCTATGTTCTTCTCTAGGCCAGAAAGATCTCGCAGTCTCACAAGAAGTATTAAATAACCTTACAAGAGTTCCATAGAGCCAACTCAGAACGCAAGGGAACACCGGACCCCAGCTCATTCCAAATTCTAGTTCTAGTTGAGACTAGTGTTGGTCTACTTTGCATTTTCCAGCGATTCGGAAGTTTGCATTAATAACACTGTGGTGCAAGCCGGAAATTTCTCTGGCAGCACCTAACAGAAAGCTTCCACTCCAACCTTCTCCTAAGCTTCGATCCATCCATGATAAAGGTCACTGTGGTCGTGGCCGTATCTACATTGTTGACATATTAGACTGTAATGCCAATATAGGCTCATTGACTGTTTATGAACAGATGATACTTAAAGTGTACTGGTAAACGGAAATGATGGAATAGATTACGTAAAGAGTAAAAGTGAAAAAAATTGAAGCAGAATGACTCATTCGCTCAATGTCGACAGGAGGAATCCGACGTAAAAGTGCATGGAATTCTTACAAAACTATTAAACAATGAAGATCAGACAATAGCTATCTTCTTCTTCTTTAATGTCGTAGACACTCGTTACGCGGTTACAGCTGAGTTTACAACAGCGCGCCGCACAGTGGTGCCGCTTCATACAAGCCGCGGCAAAAAATAGAAGGAATCGAGGTAGGGCTTTGAAATTTGGCACACATCTCTCATATTGCCAAATTAGATGAAAAAAAAAATTTTGTTAAAATCCGCCCACAACCACGCCCACCTCCCATATAACACAAAAATCAAAAATCATCCTACAGTAACAAAATTTTCTACAGTGTAATATTTTGTAAATATAAGCTTGTCCAGAAAAAATAAATCAAATCCGCCCACAATTACGCCCATCTCCCATATAATATAATCACAAAAGTTGCAATATTTTCGCTGTTATCACAGCTAGACAGTTAAAAATTGTCAAACGGATTTGAATCAATAAAAATTATTATTTCTCTAAAAATGAAACAAGTCCGTCCACAACTACGCCCACCTCCCATATAACATAACCAATAAATATTCAAAAATGATCTTATATTATTAATTATTTATTCAACAAGTAATTTTTTAACATCATCGTCCAATTCTAAAGTTTTATTTTTGGGATTTGTTCTGAAACCATTAATAAAAGGATCCGATGAAGCTAAAAGCAAGTGCATTACATCTTGATTTGTAGAAATTCTGTCGCATTTTCTAGAATGATTGAGCCTATATTTTTTGTTATCTTTATTGCGAGCTTCTTGAGCCTCCTCTGATAGCATACCCAATGTTAAAATAGAGGATGAAACAATTTTATTTCCATGCATTAAAACTTTATGTATCGTCATTGGCATATAGTAAAATTCATAAAGGCTGACATATAACCTCGCAGTTTTCATGCAATAAATTTAAAATTTTTGAGGATCTATTGCTGCTTGACTATTGATTGTATTTAATATTATTTTAAATCTATGTATCAGGTTTCCGTCAACGCCAACAATATCGGCAGTTTTAGCAGGATTCTCAAAAAATCTTCGTGAGGTATTGCCATCATTTGTCATACCCAGTCCCTGATTCACTACATCAACATTTATTCCCAAGGATGACTTCAAATCTGCTTGAATACGTTCTTTTTCATCTGCCTTCAGTTTTTGGTACGATCGTCAGTTCTCCATTTGCGAAAATGTTTGTTGTAAGCAATATGCATTAGTTCAAATAATATAATGCATCTAAACTAGTATTTTGTTGTTGTTGTATAACGAGAGACAACTCCAAAAAATAACAACAAAGCAACAAACCGAACAATCAAAAAAACAAACAAAACAACGAAGCAGGCAAAAAAACAAAGCAGCGAATCAAGCAAACAAACAACGCAGTTGCAGTTGCAGTAGATTAAAATGCTAATTACTCATGAATTGGCAGCTAATTGCAGCTGATTTTTTTTCTATCGATTAAGGAGATTTTAAAGTTTATTTTGTGTAAGTGGCTAACCTGCGCGCTCCTGCGCACAATAGTTATATTCTGTTGAAGTTGTGAAATATATGATTTTTTTGGACCATGAAAAAACATCATATTAAAAAAATCTTGAAAAAGAAAGTATACATTTGATGATGTAAATCACATCTATAACATTGGTTTTAATAAATAAAAACTTTACAATTGATATTTTATGGTCAACTTTTGAGTTTTAACCTTTGCAATATTCATCACATTTTTCTGAGTAACTTTGCGTTGATACTTTGTTGGACTTTGAAGCTCTCCCAACAAAAAACCATTGAATATATCAAGCCCAAGTATTCGGATAATGTTATTTGATTAGTTCTTAGCTTAAATTGAAAAGATGGTACAAATTTGGAATGATAAAAAAAATCCTTTTTTTCCGCTCTGGCACCACTGTGCGCCACTCGTTGTTCCTTTTCGCTGTTTGGCGCCAATTGCAGATTCTAAGTGTAGCCAGGTCCTTCTCCATCTGGTCTTTCCAGACGCACTTTTCCCCTTCCTCTGCTTCCCCCCGGCGGGTGCTGCGTAGAATACTCTCAGAGCTGGAGTGTTTTCATCCATTCGGATGACATTAACTAGCCAGCGTAGCCCCTGTCTTTTAATTCGCTGAATTATGTTAATTGCATCGTATATCTCGTACAGTTCATCTCTCCATCGACTGGGATATTCGCCCAAAAGACCTTAACTCTTCCGCAGAACCTTTCTCTCGAAATTCCGTTACGCCGGCTCATAAGGTGTTGTCATTTCCATGTCTGGAGTTTGGTATTTGTTCGTTGAGAGAAGATTTTACTTTTCAATCTCCTGCGGGTACGGGGGGACCCCTCCGGGTTCGAGGGGAAACCGAATATACCCGCGGTAAGGCATGCCAGTCCAGAGCTGTATGGAAGCTCAACTGGTCGTAGCTTCGGCTACAAGGTGATACCAAAGACTTTAACCTGGTACCACGGGGAGCAGTAGTCCCTGGAGGTAACTCCAGTCTGCTCATTGGGTTTGGCCCTTTGTAGAGATTCGTGGTGGCTGTGGTTAAAATACAATTCGCGGGAAGAAATGACTTTGTCAGTCGAATGTGGAGTTGCATTGCAACCGGGTGCCGGACCCAAAGTACGGCAGAGATTTTAGATGGGCCTCGAGCCCTACCAAGGTGGTTAGTGTGTCCATGCCACACTGCCAATTGGTACTGAAAATGCTTAACCAATTTTCAGGGCGCTGATCGACGCATTGTATTTATCCGTTGTGCTTTTGAGCACCGTGGAGTTAAGCTGTCGACAGCAGGATCCCACGTTAAACACAATCAGACGTGTCACCAATGAAGATTTCTGGTACCACGGGGAGCAGGAGCCCTTGGAGTTTACACCAACCTGTTGGGGTTAAAACCCAAATGCGGGAAGAACTGACTTTGTCAGTTGAGTGTGGAGTTGCATTGCAACCGGTTGCCGGACCCAAAGCACGGCAGATGTTTTAGATGGTCCTCGAACCCGACCAAGATGGTTAGTGTGTCCATTCCACATTGCCAATTGGTACTGAAAATGCCTAGCATTCTCAGGGCGCTGATCAACGCATTGATTTGATCCGCTGTGCTTTTGAGCGACGTGGGGTAAGGCTGTCGTCAGCAGGTATCCACGTTAAACACGCTCTTGGAGACTCCTCTACTCGGGGAGTTTGGCCTATTTCTACCAGGTATTGTTATTTAGTCTCCTACGGCAATACTCGCAATTCAATGTTTTTTTCCTTATTAAGACGACATTAAATTATTACCTGCAATTTTCTGAGGAATCAAATTGTCCTCTGATTGCATGACTTTTGATTCATTGCGCTGTCAACAAATAGAAAGACAACAAAAAACTTTACAAACCAGCAAATCATTCATACATTTCCTTACAAAGTGTTGCATGTGTGTGTGTCCCTTATAGGTTTCGTCCTCTTTGTAAACGGCAGCAATTCACAGTGGGGCAGCAACATTGTGCAAACATGCCACCGAAGGGCAGCAGCGACACAAAACTCTTCCTTCTTCAAAAATTATGCTGAGTAGGGAGAAGAAGGTAACAAATCGCATTGTTCTCACCTACCGAGATTCCTTAAGAGCTGCAGAATTCTGCTTAAGCAAACAAACAGCTTTGTGTTGCATTCAATTTTTATTTTCCATTTCATTTCGGTTGCATTCTAGCAAAGTCAATATTGCGCGGTGACAATAGACACACACGCATACACACATACACGGGCATTATAAGCCCGAAGATTCCTTTTGCTTTGCTCCCTCGGCAGCTATAAATGCAATCAGCATTGTCTGCCAAGCGTGTTGCATGGTGGGGTGGGTGCAGCATAGCATGCATTTGTTATTATTATTTTTTTTTTTGATTGCGCTGTTTTTGCATTCTACCACCACTGTCATCTTTAGGCACTCACTTCAAGACGCTGCTTCACTTTCGGGGCTCGAATTGCGCCTTCTGCTCCTTGCGCTTCGTCCTGCTGCTCGGCCGCCATTCTTTGCATTGACTTAACTGTCGCTGTCAGATTTTATTTGATTTCTTAAACGTCTTCGCTGTCTATGCTATCTGCTTGTGTTGATTTTCTATGGTTGTTAAATTGATTGATTACTGTGTGACTTCTGACACTCGGCGAACAAACCGTAAAATTTAAGGAGCGGTGAGTGAGTGCGGGGATGCATGGCGGATGCAGGCGTTCTTCTCACCATCTGACAGTATTATATAGTCAGCGTTTCGTTTTTTATTTTCTTCATAATTTCCAAATTCGACAGCATCCGATTACGAAATACTTTGTTTCTTCGAAAAATGCGTGAATAATTCTAATTTTATATCCTTTCTGCAAATGAGGTTTCGTGCTTCTCTTTAAATACTTAAAATCCTTAAAATCTGCTTAAGTTGTTTTATGGCTTCAGAATTTTTATTGTATGTTGGCAATTTCAGCCGGTTTTCCAAGCACATATTTTCTACTAATGACTAACGTATGTCTGGTTACTCCATATTTTATGATCCTTTGAGTGACGGCAGCGAATTGATAGGATTTAATGTGAAATTGCTTGATTTGAAATAAATTCGTTTTGCTACCAGTTATGACATCAGAATAATTTCTTAAATCAGTTATTTAAAGAGAAATTTCTTCGGAAGAATAAAAAAAAACGTATTTTTCCGGGAAGTGTCTCAATTCATTTCGAACCTAAAAATTTTTTCACTGTGTCATTTTATTACAGTATTTTTCTCTCCGAGCAGTATGTATAAAATAAGTGCCACTAACTTTATAACTCCCCTAAACGAACAATCAGAGACCAGCTTTGCCATGTCTGTCTGCATATACGCGAACTGGTTCCTGAATCTTTGAGATATCGATATGAAAATTTGCACTTTGCGTATTTTTTCTCCCGAAGAAGTTCACACCTCCGATATCGCACCTCTATAGTATTCGCTTACTGTACAAGGCAATGCTACGATCTTCGAACATATTATTCAAATTGGATCAGTATAGCTCGCAGCTGTGATACAAACTGACCTATCTAAATGAAGATAATACCTATTTTTGCTTTAAGAAATGCACCCGTGAACGGTATTATAGTTTTCTGTGCAGCCCAATAAACTGATATTTATCAAAAAATATTTGTCTTCTCTTATAAATTTTAAGTCGCCTACTAATTAAGATTACGGAGCATATCTTGATGCAAAAATTATCGTCTAACACTTTCCACTTTATTTCAAAGTGAAATCAATATCATTTAAATGTAAGATTATGTCGAAGATCCGATCTTGAATTGAGGATCAATCACATTCAGGTAGTCAAAGAAAACGATGAGCCTCACCTTTATTTAAGGCCGACTTTGACGTGGTTTTATCGGTTTGAAGCGCCATTTACTGGATTGCTGCACAGTTTCGACGTCACATTGATAAACACACGTCTCGTCAGCAATTATGATGCGCTTGATAGATGTTGAGCCAATCCATAAGAGATATTGAAATTCGCTGCTATCTCTCTGATGTCAATTCCAATGCTTCAAGTATTTTTTCTTTACTCTTTTCAATGTTGGCTTAATTAACAGACGTATGTATATGAACGACTCGCATGAGGCAATTTTTTTGAAAAATTCACGACCTTCACTGATCTTAGTATTCAAACTTCACACAAACACAAAATGGGTTCTTCCAATCTAGGAAACAAATTTTTCATCGCGTCTGCTTATGTGTAATATACGCCCCACTCAGACACGCCCCAGTGTCATGGAAAGTATCTGAAATCATTATGGTACAAAAATCTGGGAAAAGCGCACATGAGTCCTCGTCATATCGTCCAATCTCACTGTTGCCTATTTTGACCAAACTACTTAATCATAAGAAAATTTCAGAGCATAATTGAAGAAAAGGGACTTATGTATAGCAATTTATCAATTTGGATTTAGATCTCAACTTTCCACAATCGATCAAATTCATCGAATAACGAGCATAATCGAAGATGCGATGGAAAAAAATCACAATTGCACAGCTGTTTTTCTTGACGTATCCCAGGCCTTCGCACCGTATAGGGATCCTCATCCTACGTGAGTGGTGTATCCACTAAAACACTTCCCCCTTCTATCATGGATTATTTTTCCCTACCCCGGGACCGTTTTCGCATTACTTCAGGGCAGGGTTTCCAAGATGGACCCATTACAGGTCAATTTCTACTCTCCCTGCTTCCAGGGATGCCTACGATTTTGTAGCCAGCATCAACGTATTTGGCTCATCCTCTATTGGGAGTCCGCATCCATGTCTCTTTTTTTAGAACGTAGAACTTGTTGCACGTACCCGGCAATTATTTTCCAGTTTTCGCTGCTTGCTATCATTTTTTCTACAATATTTCCCGTACTTAGTTCTCCGAGCTTGTTTTCCACAGTTCTTCGTGGTTCTTTCCATCGGTGGCACTTGAAAAAGGTATGGTTTGCATCATCTAGCGGTTCATCTCCGTAAATACATGCTGGGCTTCGGTTTTTCCCATGTTGTACAGGTATTTTCGGAAATACCCGTGACCGGACAGTATCTGTGTTACTCGTATGTAGTAATTTACCTCGCCGTGTTTTCTACTGTGACACATCTCAATTTCTTTAATCACTGTGGCATTCCAACTTCCTTTGCTCTCCCTTGTCCACCGATCTTGCCAGAGTTCAAAAGTTTGCCTCCTCGCCTGTTGTCATGTGGCCATGCAAATTTTTACTCCATCTTTCTTCCATAGCCAGAGTGGTCTTCTCTCCTTTGCGAGAAGATCTATTAGGATGACGCCGCTTATCACTAGCACTACGGGTTCGGATACAGTGCGGTACGCCGAGGCAACTCTCTGGGCTGCTGTCCTCTGTACTTTAGCAAGCACTTTCCTTCTGTGTTCTACCTTTAATGTATCGGCCCATATTTCGCTCCCGTATAATAGCACTGACTGTGTTGTATCCTTGAGCAATTTCCTTCTGCTTGCAAGTGGGCCTCCGATGTTTGCCATTAGTCTTGATAACGACATGGTTATATTGGCTGACTTTTTTGCGGCATGTTGTATTTGAGCCCAGTAAGTCAATTTTCTGAATGAACTTGAATGTTTACCTCCAGCTGGATGTGTTTCCTAGTGAGCAGGATCAGTTCTGTTTTTTCTGCAGTTAGGCTGAGGCCGTGTGAGTCCAACCATGTCTGTGTTCGCAGCATAACTTGCATCATTACGACCAGCAAAAATGTAGTTGAATCGTTGCACAGAATGCAATCTTCACTAAATCAAATTGTAGAATGGACACAGAAATGGTACATTACATTAAACGAGTTGAAGTCTATCCATATAAACTTCACTAACAGAAGTGCTACGTATGTATATCCCCTTACGTATAGGAAATGAAGTAATCCGTACTTCACCTCGGCGAAATATCTTGGAATGACGCTGGGTGCAAAGTTGAATTGGAAGGAGCATATACGAAAAAAATTTTAAGAACTAAAACTAAAATACCACAAAATAAACTAGTTGACCGGAGGAAATCTCCCTTATCAACATCAAATAAAATCCTAGTCTACAATCAAACTTTGGAACCTATTTGGACATATGGAATTCAACTATGGGGATGCGTTACACCGTTATATATCAAAGCGGTGCAAAGATTCCAGAACAAAGATCTGCGAATAATGGTAAATGTCACGTGGTACATACGCAATTCGGATATACTACATTATGATCTTCATTAAAAAATCGTTCGAAGTCATTCGCGAAACGGCATCGAAACATGCAAAAAGGTTACAAAATCATGTAAACACTGAAGCCCGACAAATACGAGTAAGAGAGACTAGAAATAGCAGGCGCAGACTGAAAAGAACCACGTTTCATGATCTATTAAGAATCTAAGAAAATATCAAATATCATAATATTTTAGTTAGTTTAAAAAAATAAAAAAAACAAGTAAGGAAGGGCTAAGTTCGGGTGTCACCGAACATTTTATACTCTCGCATGGTAAAGTGATAATCGAGATTTCATAATACGTCATTTACATATTTTTCAAATACCGTATTTTTGTAAAGTTTTATTCCGCTATCATCATTGGTTCCTAATGTTTATACTCGTATTATACAGAGAAGGCATCAGATGG
Organism: Bactrocera tryoni; assembly: GCF_016617805.1. Taxonomy (NCBI): domain Eukaryota; kingdom Metazoa; phylum Arthropoda; class Insecta; order Diptera; family Tephritidae; genus Bactrocera; species Bactrocera tryoni. The sequence continues at coordinate 26,418,182 of NC_052499.1, forward strand.
AATTCAAAATAGCTTTATATTGGAAGAAGGCGTGGTTGTGAACCGATTTCACCCATATTTCGTACATGTCATCAGGGTGTTAAGAAAATATTATATACCGAATTTCATTGAAATCGGTCTAGTAGTTACCGAGATATGGTTTTTGGTCCATAAGTGGGCGGCGCCACGCCCATTTTCAATTTTTAAAAAAAGCCTGGGTGCAGCTTCCTTCTGCCATTTCTTCCGTAAAATTTAATGTTTCTGACGTTTTTTGTTATTCGGTTAACGCACTTTAAGTGATTTTCAACATAACCTTTGTATGGGAGGTGGGCGTGGTTATTATCCGATTTATTCCATTTTTAAACTGTATATGGAAATGCCTGAAGGAAACGACTTTATAGAGTTTGGTTGACATAGCTGTAGTAGTTTCCGAGATATGTACAAAAAACTTAGTAAGGGGCGGGGCCACGCCCACTTTTCCAAAACTATTGCATCCAAATATGCTCCTTCCTAATGCGATCCTTTGTGCCAAATTTCACTTTAATATCTTTATTTATGGCTTAGTTATGACACTTTATAGGTTTTCGGTTTCCGCCATTTTGTGGGCGTGGTAGTGGGCCGATTTTACCCATCTTCGAACTTAACCTTCTTATGGAGCCAAGGAATACGTGTACCAAGTTTCATCATGATATCTCAATTTTTACTCAAGTTACAGCTTGCACGGACGGACGGACAGACGGACGGACGGACAGACAGACATCCGGATTTCGACTCTACTCGTCGCCCTGATCACTTTGGTATATATAACCCTATATCTGACTCTTTTAGTTTTAGGACTTACAAATAACCGTTATGTGAACAAAACTATAATACTCTCGTTAGCAACATTGTTGCGAGAGTATAAAAACTTGTTATTACAGCTTTGATTGTTTTTATTGAGCAAAATATCGCTTGTTAGTTTACATTTATCACTAGTTGCAATTTCAATGAAATGTAAAACCATCACTTTGTTTGTTTCAATACAAAAAAGTGGAGTCGTCCGAGTCTTTGATTTTGAGAGTACATAACATATGTAACTTCAGAATGGAGCTTACAGATCAAGATGATTCTAGGAAATCAAGAGCAAAGCGCCAGGCAAACAATTGAGCATCTCTTGTGAACTTCTCCCGCACTAGCAAGGCAACGCTTCAAGCATTTGGAGGGCCCACGGTATGACACACTGGGTGAGGTATCGTTAGTCAGGTCACAGAAACTGTTGCAATTCTCGGTAAGCGCACACATCCTAAAGGATGACTTCTCCTGATGGACTTCGTAATGGCACTTCATATGGTATGGCAAAGGGTCACAACTGATATTTGCTCGTACAAAAGCTAATGTTAAATGTAGGTGGAGAGGTAAATAATTAAACTGTAGTAATGTTGAAATTTGTTAGCCTTAGTAGACTTTACTTGTGAGAACGTGAATATCGCGGCGTCGTTGAATATACATATATAAATCTTCTACAATTTAGAAGTCTGCATTCCCATTATCTAATGAAATATACAGTAATTATGAACCAAATGGAAACTCCTTTTAGCAACTATAGAGAGATGGGATTCTTTGTGTACTAATTTATTCGTCATTGCCATTGAATTCCAAAAAAACAATGTTGCCCTGAAGCCTTTGTTGGGCTTCATGATGCGCGTGGCATATGCCATTTTGGCTGCACACACATTTGATTTATTTTCAGCCTGAATTCAATATCAATATCGGCGTTTGTGCCAGATATCACTTGCAAAATACCCCAAAATCCTCTTCGCTCATATCAGCGTTGACGAAAAAATCACAGCTTGAACTGCTTTGGCCTGTTGAAAGGTAATCAAAACCTCAAATATCTTTTTCGCACAACAACAATGTGCAAAGACCCGAAAAAAACCATGTGCCAACAAAGAAAAACTTGCCTCAACGGCGCAAGCTACAAAGCACACACGATAAGCTGCCACAGTGTCACACCAAACGCCCGAAATACACTTGAGCTCTTTATGTCAGGCTTGAAGTTGTTGTTTTTTTTTGTTGTTGCTGCTTTTGAACGGATTTTTATTGGCTTCGCGGTGGGCAACAGAAGTTGATGATGATGGAAAATTAAGCAGCGAAAGGCACAACAGAAAAGTGGAGCAATAAAAGCAAAAAACCCAAAGCGTAGCACGAATAGCGAGGACGATGCGGTGGTGAGGGCAATAGCTATAAAAATCAAGTTAACGCACCGACTGACTGCCTTAACAAAGTATGTTCTACCGAAAAAATGGCAAACTGCTCGAATTAAATCAGCATAAAAACCTGCAAACGGTGACAACTGCTCGGGCTTCTTCTTGACATCGGGTTCACGGCGCGCAGCCAGCCGCTCCACTTACAAGCACGTATAAGTATGTGGCATGCATAGCACCTATGTTGCAAGCACATAAGAGAACACACACATCGATGTGGTATTGCGAGTCCAGGCCGGCTGAGGGGCAAAAGGAGCCAGAAAAAAATAAATCGGCAGTGAAACCCTTTAAAAACCAAAAAGCGCGTAAAAATCATTGGCGACAAGCGATTTGTGCAGCAGTGCATTAATCTGCATGAGAAAAACAACAAAAACTTAACAGATTGAGCAAAATTAAAGAGCGCATAAAAATCGATAAAAACCCAACGCAGTTTTGCTCCATAGAATTCACTTGTTCTGCTGCGTCATTGCGCATGCGCTCAAGCACTTCGCATTGCCTGTTTAGCAAGCTGAAAAAGTCTCTTAAATACACACATACATATACCCAAGCTAACGCACGACTTTATTGAGCGATATAATGCTGCACGCTGACTTCTTCATATTACCCACTTATCTGTGTGCCGGTGAGCGGTCCGACTGATAAATGCAACCTGACAGACGTTTACGCTTCGGCGTCTTCTTCAATATACGCACTTGTCCATTTCAAGTGGCGAGTGACAGTTTCTTTGTTCTTAATTTATTTGTACAGGGAGGTTCATGTGGTAGTGGCTTCTGATAAGGTTTAACAACAAATGATCAGAGCTCAAAATTTCTGTAATTGTAGTTTTAATGCAGTTTAATGGAACATCTTAAATGGTTCCGATGGTCGGATTTTTCTTAATCATGTTTTGAGTGGGTTAATGACGGTTTCTGGAGCCATCTCACAAGTTTCTACCACAAAAGGACCAGAGCCTTGAACGAACTACACAGCTGACATCGAAGGCTCTTCTTAGCACTTCACAAAAAAGATTTTACTACGATCAATTCACAGTTAATATATAGTTAGAACAGTCCTATCGAACTAGGAACACATACAATTTGGAAGAACAAAAGTCAATATTGGCTCTAATGTTACCCCACGATGGTCGGTATTCCCTGCGCTATTTTCCAAAAAAAAAATCCAATAATACTAAACCTCCGAAGATCACAGCAAATTGCGAGACTCTGAAGTTGCTCTGCCGTCTCGACGACTTGTCGGTACGCAAAGGTGCTTTAATTTCTTGGTAAATTAGCAGCCAATATAGTTTTTGAATCTTTTATACATTATACTATTTTACTACTATATTTATCATATATACAATATTACGACCTCATTTTAAACTAAAATTCCAATATTTTCCAAGTTAAAGGCATTCAAATCATTCCACAGGTCTATGATATTAACTTTTAAACACTAGCACTCCAGCGTGAACGAGCTTTCATTTTCCAAATTAAAACTGATTCGAAAAGACAAGGATGCACCACCTTATAAATGACAAACATATGTACCCACACACAAACATTCCAACTGTTCTGGAAATACCTGATCACTCTAAAAAATTTTACTGCAAGTGATTGAGTTTTACAGATCTTTTATGAGCTTGGGAAGTAATTAACATATTCGTATCGACAACATGCAACATTTTATGGCACGTTGAAACGCTTTAAATTCATGTCAAATCATTAACATTTTAATTAGTGCAGCAGACTGTATTTAGTACTAAGTAGGAAAGACCTGTTTTTTAGGGTGAACTATCACAAGCTTAGTATTGATTATGAAGATATTTGTCTGATGACGCTGCCTTTCAGGCTAACGATGTTGGCATGTCATCAGTCGAGGCTGCATTTTCAGTGTAAACTTTATGGAACTACTCTGAGTCTTTTTCGAACTCGTTTTCAGTAAACTGTGCTCTTATTTACATCTTCCAAACTTTATATACATACAATATTTTGCTTTTTAAAAATTATTAAGAAATTTTAATGGAACCCGACTGATTGTGACGCAGTTGTCGAATACTAGGTGGCAGAATGCTTGATTCTACGAATTCCTTTGAGCTCTAACGATTTGTCATTTCAGTTCAAACGTATTCTGTTTCCAGCGAAAATTGCATTTGAGATGACAATCAACAGAACACAAGGATAGTCGCATAGTGTGTGGCACAAATTTGGAAATGTTATGTTTTTCACACGGCCAAATATACGTGACGTGCTCACGAGTTGGAAAACCATCTTCTCTGTACATTTACGCGCCGGAACAGAAACCAAAAAATGTTTATCAAGCTGCGTTACATTGAAAAAAAAAAATTAAAAAATCGCAAATAAGTAATTTTCAACACAATATTAATTCAACTTTCTTTTCATTTCAAAACACATAATTTCACGCTGGACAACGGCTGCGGGGTCAGCTAGTCCTTAATAAGAATAAATAATCGTAGGAGTTTCAATGATGACTAATGAGCTCTTTTAAGCTTATTTTGTTTTCACACGAGTCTTCAAAAGATTTGGCCATTGATCAATAACAGCACGCACAGTTTCTATTGGAATTGACGACTCACTCGAACCAAATTTCTTTAAAGTATTCAACAGATTATGTTTTCCAAATCTGACCACAAATTGCAGTCCAATGGTTTCAAATCTGGACTTCGGCCAACAATTTGCAGCTTTGAAACCAGCAATATTGCTTTCTCTGCTGGAACAGAATAGTGCTTGAAGATCAATATCTATCTTTCGAAGAGGGTATTACGATACTTAACAGTTTTACCACGCCTTCTAAAACACCTTGCCGCTACACTTTAGGTTCAGTTGTAACCCCTTTTTCACAGACGTAAAGTGGTGTAATGTCTTTACAGGAAACTTCGTACCAAACCTTTTCAGCAGCTGGATGGTGACAATGTTGGAATAAATTTCTTTATGGCTTTAGAAGATTTTGCGTAAATATAAAACACCTCTATTATCAGACAAGGAACAAGAAGAGCTAGCATATTTTACAAATCGTCATTGAAGGGAGGACTACAATAATAATTTCCCGTAGGACAGTTCTCAGAATTTTTATAGACAGATTTTGTAAAAACAGGAAAGAACGTTAACTTCGCATGCTATAGAGGTCCGATCTGAAAAATTTTTACGATGAGTGAAATCATTCAACAAAGAAGTTCTTTTAATTATCGTTTGCGGAGTCAAATCTATGCTGCCGAAACATTCGGAATGATGGAAAAGACCTTCGGTGATAGTCGTTTGATGCGAGCAAATGTTTCTGATTGGTACAAATGTTTTAAGGAGGGTCGTGAACGCGTTACCACGTCCAGGACACTCGTCAACATCAACTAGTGATCAACACGTCAATAAAATAAAGGAATTGGTGCTTGAGAATCGACGATTAACAGTCAGAGATCTTACTGACATAGTTGGAATATCGAAAGGATCAGTGAAAACTATTTTGAAAGATCATTTCAGCCTAAGTGAAATAAATTTTTTCGAAAAACAGCGTTGCATTAATGTCTAGGAAGCAATTCTTTCAGATTACCAGGATGTCATGAGACGTATTCTTACTGGCGATGAGTCTTGAATCTAGAACCCGAGAACAGACGATCCATCGTTCGAATATCGTGACAAAGGCGAGTCGAAGCCGAAAAAGACACGTCAAATGTTAATATTATTAACGATTTTCTTCGGTTATCAATGTGTGGTGCACTCCGAATTCCTTCCGACCGGTCAAATTATCAACAAGGAAGGATTTGAGTGTTATACGTCGTTTGGGTGAAGCTATTCGTAAAAAGACGCCGCAATTATGGGTTATGGGTTACGATACTGCATTGATTCTTTGAGAGTTTTTCGCCAAATTTTCAACCATCGTATTCGCCTCATTAAGCTCCGTTTGACTTCTGGCAATTCAGCAAATTCAAAGTGTATAAAAATAAGAAAAAAAATATGCGCCTTTCCACCATAAAAGGTTCAAATATTGTAAAAAGTACAATAATGAGATTTTTGTACTCGAATTCCGCTGATTAAGTTTTGCGTACCGGGCTGAATAGATCGAGAGTCGCTGTGCATGCCCCAGTTTTCATTTAGCTCTTCCGGGCAGATAAAGCTTTCGATTACAAAAGATTTCCCAAGAGATATTTACAAGCAATCGAAAGAAAGAGTAGGCCTTTCATGCTAGCCCCGAATTGTCCAGCAAATAAGCTTATTTCCGTTTGCAAATATTTCTAGTGCAAACCCAAACTATTTTCATTCAATAAAAACACTCATTCACAAATTTCTCAGCACTGGCTTTCATTAATAAAACTGTAAATGCGAAAGGTGTCACCGACATACATATTTGCCATATTTGAAGGTGTGGCGACGCGACACATTATTAAACGTAAAAGTTGGCAAAAAGTATATTCGCTTACTTTTGCCCGCTAATTACCGCACTTCCGCTGATAACTCTGTAGTAAAAAATAGATTCTGCAAACATTACTTCATACATACTCACACGCGCTGCAAATGCACACACACATTTGTATTTGAGCTGGGAACTGGGCGCTTGGAAGAATTTCAAAACTCAAAATTCTACAAGCAAACCGCGAGCCGATCAATTGAATAACAAATTCCATGATTTACAGCGCAAATGCCTCCCACGAAAAATGACCATTCGAGTCGTGTGTTGTTTGATTGCTTTTTAAACTTTGATAGTTTAGCACACAAAGAATACGAAGGAAATTTAAATGAATCGTAAGTGAACAGAAATAGTTGGGAAAAAGATAAACAAAATTTGCGCCGGCAGCATTCGAAGCTGCTCGGAATGACAAATAGACGCATAGACGAGGCATCGGCTGAATAGCAATAGACGAGTAAACGAGTGTGGTGCGCGAGCAAATAATTTGGCTTGCAGAGAGTGCGTGAGTTGGTGCCACTGTAAACTTTAATTGGCCGACCTGTGTTGATTGGTGTTGTTGCTTTGTTGTAATTGGTGTGCTCGGATTTAGAGCTTACAACACATGGAACCTTCGCGTTCATTAACCTGTCATTCTTCAATAAATTGTTACGAGTAAAATAATTGATCCAAATTTTTCAAAGAAGTAGTTTTATTTATATTGATATGCACGATCCGTTTGATATTTGATTTCGACTTTTATAGTATTATAAGTCAATATTGCAAACTAGGATCTTCAACATTAATCATAGTTCTTAAAAATTCTAAAGCATTACTTTTACCGAGTTTACAAAAGAGCCAGTCGTTTCCTTTGCTGGGGATCTTGGGGTCAACTCGAATCACCACGTAAAATTAAACATCTTTTCATCGGTTCTTTCATGCGCGGAGAAAGAGCTTTTTTGAATCTCCTACCACCTGTAAGACCAGACTTAGCCAGTCAGAATTTTGCTCTTCTACAAAAACAAGTATAAAATGGTCTAAGCAATTGAAAGGCTGGCTGAACTTGGGTTGTATTTTCGCTTCCATTTTTGAAGAAGAATTAAAACCCCAGGATGACTCCAAAACGTTGTCGCCTTCAAGGTAACCAAAGGTGATTTAAAGTTTGACAACTCTCTTAATAGAGTTAGATTATTGTATTGATTACTTCGAAATTTTCGCAGAGCACTTTAAATTTCTCATTTTTTCCAGCCTCCCCAAATGAACTACAATGATACCTTTATAAGGCCCATACTCAGTTAATTAACGGGGGAAAAAGTGCGGGTTTATCAAAAGTTATTAGAATATAGAACTTGTTTATGCAGGCATTTATAGACATATCTTTAAAATTTTCTAAGACCTGCGATTCTGGATGACTGAATTAATATTATTTTCAGACAGAAAAATCTTGGGCTTATACTGAAGTAATTCACTCAGAGAAGTTAGTTTCAAATTAATGATATATTGCTTATGCAATAAGCAAGTCTATAAACCTTCTAGTGGTCAGTCAGGCTGAAATCAAGGCTATCTGTCGCACACCGTCAGGTTATGCAAGCGGGCAATAATTAGACTCTTGGTAAGTAAATCGGTTAATATGATCTTGGTACCTAGTCACATTCCAGTGAAACCACGATTACCTGTGTAGAAATCCCAAGCTTAAGCCAGGCGTGAAGGATTTCACAATGGAAATCTGACTACTTTATAGCGATTGAAGACTCAGTGTATAAAAGCAAAAATCGACGCTATGAAAGTTTTGAGTTTATAGTCAAAATTTAAAAACGGATAGACGAAGACAGAGATGGGAAACTCAGAAATGCATGTTAAATATATACAAAGGTTGCCTTTTATATTTCGAGCCCGAACTACATTTGTTGGATTCCGCTCATCTCGAAACATGCAAACAGTCGACTTCTTTTGAAAATTTAATTAAGTTCATCGCTCCACTGTTGCTGTTCGAAAGCTGTAAAAAAGAATGGCGATTTGATTTAATTTTTTGGCTGAGATGAAGGTTTTAAGTTACTGTACGCAACACAAATAACGCTCGTACTCTAGAAGGTTCTGAGCATGCATACCATCGAAAATTTCAAATTTTACGATAAAGTTGTGTTGCCAGATTGCAAGAATAGGGTGGTCAAATACCTGTGCAAAAGGCTCTTCTCTCTGAAGGATGACCACAAAGCTAAATTTAAGCTCTTCTAGTTCGAAGTCTAGAGATATAAGAATGCCTTAAATTACTAGCAGTTATAGACTTGCTTCAACATGTGGCTGTTGGGTATAGTTTTCTCAATAGCTAAAACAGCAATTCATACTAGTTAAGGGAGAAGGACATCTGCAGCCGTGACATCTGAAGCAAAGGAATTCCATTTATTTCCCAATCCACAACGCGGCATATGCCAGTGTGTGTGTGTGTGAAATCAGTGAAACAAATGTTGTTTACGAGTCTGTTTTGAGGAAATCACTAACACACACACGCGCGTACATAGAAGCCAGCGAATGCCCGTAAGCTGGTGCACATGTCCTTAAGTCCTTCAGTGTGCAGGGTCAGTAAAGTGGAACACCTTACAAATGTATACATTTATTGTGTGCGTGTGTCTGTGTTGCGCTGAGCATTGCAGCAACAACAACCACAATGCTAATAGCAGCAGCAGGTCCGCCAACAACAATTGGAAATCTGTTGCATTTGGCAAATGCCTGCAAGTAAGTGTGTGTGCATGCACATTTCCACGAACGTAAATCAAAGCGAGACGCGACGAAAGAAAAGCACCAACAACAAACATAAGACGCAGTAAATTAAAAACGAAAACAAATGCTTGAGCAGAACCAAAAAATCGTCGCGAAGGACGCAGGACGCGCAGGACATGTGCATGCAACAGATTGTTGTATGCGCAGGTACTTTTGCGCTGTCGCAACAACAACAACAACGTTGCTTCGGGGTATTTCAGATTGAAAACAATCTGCGCTCAATGCGTCGCTGATGCTTATCCTGGCAGGTTGCAGGATACGCGCTGATAAACACGTCCAAATTGAAAAAATGAGCATAGGCAACAACAATAGCAACAACAACAGCTAGTGCAGGCACAGTAAAGATGCTGTTGATGCAGCATGCGGCCGCAGCGCATTTGTGGCAAATGCAACAAATGTAACGAATCACGACGCAGCAGTCGGTGAATGATTACCGCTGTGTGCCGTTGTTGTTGTAGACGGCTGATGGCTGACTTGGCTTTGCAGCAGGTAGTAAATACTGGAGATTTGTTGTGGTCCCCATTGCCATATGTACTTGCCGGTATACGGTTGTTGTTGTTGTTGTAATGCTGGTTGAAGCAACAGGCTGCTTTGAGCAGTTGGCAGTTGTTGTATTTGTATTTCCATAGCGGCAATTGAATTTATGCCTCTTTAGAGAGAAATGATTTTTCGGCATTGTTTTCGATTTTTTACACACAAAATACAGAAACACATACATATGTTCTATATACTATATAAGTATGTTTACACATGTATTTATGTATATACATTTGTAGCTATGCGCACATGTTCGTGCGCATTGTGGCAGCTGCTTGCTATTTGCCTTAAAAAGCTATTAAAATTGGCGATCGTCTTTATTGTGTGCGTGGGTAAAGAGCAACTGTACTTTGCCGGTGATAAGCATCGGCCAGCCGGTGGAACACTGCTTTGCAAAGTAATGAAATCAAAACAACAACAAAAACATGCTAAAAAATATTTACACTACTCCAGAACCTGGAAAAATACACGCCTAAACGCATAAATTATTTCAGCCACTTTTACTCACCTTTTATTCACCTTTTACTCACCTATTTGCTACCTTATTCGCTACCGTTTTGGCCACCTCTTCTTGTCGCCTCCATTATCTCTCTCAACAGTTGGAGCACATCAAAATTTCTAGTCACATCACTTGTTGTCACATTTTGTGGGCGTCGGATTCTTGCTATCTTCAGTTGTTGTTGTTGTGTCTAGTCTATTTTCAAAAAAACATGCTCTGCATTGATAGTTTAGAATTGTAGCAAACTATTACAATACAGCAATAACCATGAAATTGAATTCAGTTCGGTTGAGTTCGTGATGTGCGAATTAGTGGATTAATTGAGAATGAAAACAAAAAAAAAACAAAAAAAAAAAAACGAAGCTAAAATAACCATCAAAAATAAAAGCGTAAAGAATTTAATATTGGTCGGTCAGTTTGTGTGACGCTGTAAGCAAGAGTGCTCCGATTTATTACGAGATTTTTCGGAGATTGTACTATTATTTATGGCCATGATTATTTTATATTATGTAGTCTATAAAATATTATATAGACTATAATATAGACTATAAATCCATACCAATTTTTATGAAGATATCTGCTAAAAAAAGTTCTCCATTCATGGACCGGATTTGGATCGATCAATGTATATTGCAGTTATATATAATGATGAGCCGATCTAAACAATTTGTCCCAAGATTATATCATGGCATTGTATAATAATCCAAATTTCGTGTAGACATCTTGTCGAATAAAGCAGTTTTTCGTACACGAACTTAAATTTTATTGCTCAGTTTCTATGGCAGCTATATGTTTTAGTAGTTCCGCTGGCGGTTCCAACAAATGAGTAGCGCTTTGGGGAGGAAAGGACATCTGGAAATTTCAGATCAACATCTCAAAAACTGAACGGGTCTAGTTCGCGTATAAACAGACGGTTAGACAAACTTTAGTGTAAAAAACTTCAGATCATGATTATGGCGCCTATTAGTTTTTTTGCTCCGCGGACGGTTCACTGAAGCTCGAATTTTGCATGACACTTTTAGTTCAAATATAACTCATGATCATGCACCCTAAACATACTATCACATGGGTCCAATTATCTACTATTTGTTTTTACATAACCGGCTTTACCTATTCAATAATGCGCTGACTGTGGGTTACATCGAGTCAAGCACAGCTAAAAACACCAAGCCCGCCAAAACTCATCAAGCGGAGTCAAATCACTTGACGTAAGTACATACAAGGTATGTCGCAAAAGAAACAGGACTGTTAAAAAAAAACAACAAAAAATTAATATTTTCCAAAAGTTATATTTTTTTATTCAAAGTAGTTTCCTTGTGCTTCGATACAGCATTTAGCCCGGTCAAATAACATTTAAAATGAGTGTTTAAGGTCATTTTTCGGAATGCTATTGAGAATTCGGTCGTCGCCTTTTGGATAGCTGAAATGTCCTGAAACCAGTGTCCTTTCATGGGCAAATGAAGTTTTCCAAATAGGTAAAAATCACAGGGTGCCAGATCACGTGAGTCGGGTGAGTGATTAATGGTTAATATGGAGTTTTTTGTCAAAAAATCAATGACAAGTGTCGACCGATAACACGGCGCATTATCGTGCAACAGGCGCCAGGACCCTGCCTCACGGTATTGTGGTCGAGCACGACGAATGCGTGACAAAAGACGCTTCATAACACCAAGGTAAAACACAGCATTAATCGTTTGGCCAGGTGGGACGAACTCTCGGTGTACAATACCCTCGGAATCCTAAAAACAAATCAGCTTTGTCTTCATTT